>NC_048582.1:57211978-57351978 GCF_013265735.2 Oncorhynchus mykiss | reverse complement strand
TGTACCATGGTGCTATGTACAGTGTTCTTGGTTACATAACCCTCTCTGTACCATGGTGCTCTGTACAGTGTTATTGGTTACATAACCCTCTCTGTACCATGGTGCTATGTACAGTGTTATTGGTTACATAACCCTCTCTGTACCATGGTACTATGTACAGTGTTCTTGGTTACATAACCCCCTCTGTACCATGGTGCTATGTACAGTGTTATTGGTTACATAACCCTCTCTGTACCATGGTACTATGTACAGTGTTCTTGGTTACATAACCCCCTCTGTACCATGGTGCTATGTACAGTGTTATTGGTTACATATGTACAGTGTTCTTGGCTACATAACCCTCTCTGTACCATGGTGCTATGTACAGTGTTATTGGTTACATAACCCTCTCTGTACCATGGTACTATGTACAGTGTTATTGGTTACATAACCCTCTCTATACCATGGTGCTATGTACAGTGTTCTTGGTTACATAACCCTCTCTATACCATGGTGCTATGTACAGTGTTCTTGGTTACATAACCCTCTCTGTACCATGGTACTATGTACAGTGTTATTGGTTACATAACCCTCGCTGTACCATGGTACTATGTACAGTGTTCTTGGTTACATATGTACAGTGTTATTGGTTACATAACCCTCTCTGTACCATGGTACTATGTACAGTGTTCTTGGTTACTTAACCCTCTCTGTACCATGGTACTATATACAGTGTTATTGGTTACATAACCCTCTCTGTACCATGGTACTATGTACAGTGATCTTGGTTACATATGTACAGTGTTATTGGTTACATAACCCTCTCTGTACCATGGTGCTATGTACAGTGTTATTGGTTACATAACCCTCTCTGTACCATGGTACTATGTACAGTGTTATTGGTTACATGACCCTCGCTGTACCATGGTACTCTGTACAGTGTTCTTGGTTACATATGTACAGTGTTCTTGGTTACATAACCCTCTCTGTACCATGGTGCTATGTACAGTGTTATTGGTTACATAACCCTCTCTGTACTATGTACAGTGTTATTGGTTACTTAACCCTCTCTGTACCATGGTACTATGTACAGTGTTATTGGTTACTTAACCCTCTCTGTACCATGGTACTATGTACAGTGTTATTGGTTACATAACCCTCTCTGTACCATGGTGCTATGTACAGTGTTATTGGTTACTTAACCCTCTCTGTACCATGGTGCTCTGTACAGTGTTATTGGTTACATAACCCTCTCTGTACCATGGTGCTGTGTTATTGGTTACTTAACCCTCTCTGTACCATGGTGCTATGTACAGTGTTATTGGTTACATAACCCTCTCTGTACCATGGTGCTATGTACAGTGTTATTGGTTACTTAACCCTCTCTGTACCATGGCACTATGTACAGTGTTATTGGTTACATAACCCTCTCTGTACCATGGTGCTATGTACAGTGTTATTGGTTACTTAACCCTCTCTGTACCATGGTGCTGTGTTATTGGTTACTTAACCCTCTCTGTACCATGGTACTATGTACAGTGTTCTTGGTTACATAACCCTCTCTGTACCATGGTGCTATGTACAGTGTTCTTGGTTACATATGTACAGTGTTATTGGTTACTTAACCCTCTCTGTACCATGGTACTATGTACAGTGTTATTGGTTACATAACCCTCGCTGTACCATGGTACTATGTACAGTGTTCTTGGTTACATATGTACAGTGTTATTGGTTACATAACCCTCTCTGTACCATGGTGCTATGTACAGTGTTATTGGTTACATAACCCTCTCTGTACCATGGTGCTATGTACAGTGTTATTGGTTACATAACCCTCTCTGTACCATGGTGTTCTGTACAGTGTTATTGGTTACATAACCAACTCTGTACCATGGTGCTATGTACAGTGTTATTGGTTACATAACCCTCTCTGTACCATGGTGCTCTGTACAGTGTTCTTGGTTACATATGTACATTGTTATTGGTTACATAACCCTCTCTGTACCATGGTGCTATGTACAGTGTTATTGGTTACATAACCCTCTCTGTACCATGGTGCTATGTACAGTGTTATTGGTTACATAACCCTCTCTGTACCATGGTACTATGTACAGTGTTCTTGGTTACATATGTACAGTGTTATTGGTTACATAACCCTCTCTATACCATGGTGCTCTGTACAGTGTTATTGGTTACATATGTACAGTGTTCTTGGTTACATAACCCTCTCTGTACCATGGTGCTCTGTACAGTGTTATTGGTTACATAACCCTCTCTGTACCATGGTGCTATGTACAGTGTTATTGGTTACATATGTACAGTGTTCTTGGTTACATATGTACAGTGTTCTTGGTTACTTAACCCTCTCTGTACCATGGTGCTATGTACAGTGTTATTGGTTACATAACCCTCTCTGTACCATGGTACTATGTACAGTGTTATTGGTTACATAACCCCCTCTGTACCATGGTGCTATGTACAGTGTTATTGGTTACATATGTACAGTGTTCTTGGTTACATATGTACAGTGTTATTGGTTACATAACCCTCTCTGTACCATGGTACTATGTACAGTGTTCTTGGTTACTTAACCCTCTCTGTACCATGGTACTATGTACAGTGTTATTGGTTACATATGTACAGTGTTATTGGTTACATAACCCTCTCTGTACCATGGTGCTATGTACAGTGTTATTGGTTACATAACCCTCTCTGTACCATGGTACTATGTACAGTGTTATTGGTTACATGACCCTCGCTGTACCATGGTACTATGTACAGTGTTCTTGGTTACATATGTACAGTGTTCTTGGTTACATAACCCTCTCTGTACCATGGTGCTATGTACAGTGTTATTGGTTACATAACCCTCTCTGTACTATGTACAGTGTTATTGGTTACTTAACCCTCTCTGTACCATGGTACTATGTACAGTGTTCTTGGTTACATAACCCTCTCTGTACCATGGTGCTCTGTACAGTGTTATTGGTTACATAACCCTCTCTGTACTATGTACAGTGTTCTTGGTTACTTAACCCTCTCTGTACCATGGTACTATGTACAGTGTTATTGGTTACTTAACCCTCTCTGTACCATGGTACTATGTACAGTGTTATTGGTTACATAACCCTCTCTGTACCATGGTGCTATGTACAGTGTTATTGGTTACTTAACCCTCTCTGTACCATGGTGCTCTGTACAGTGTTATTGGTTACATAACCCTCTCTGTACCATGGTGCTGTGTTATTGGTTACTTAACCCTCTCTGTCCCATGGTGCTATGTACAGTGTTATTGGTTACATAACCCTCTCTGTACCATGGTGCTATGTACAGTGTTATTGGTTACTTAACCCTCTCTGTACCATGGTGCTATGTACAGTGTTATTGGTTACTTAACCCTCTCTGTACCATGGTGCTGTGTTATTGGTTACTTAACCCTCTCTGTACCATGGTACTATGTACAGTGTTCTTGGTTACATAACCCTCTCTGTACCATGGTGCTATGTACAGTGTTCTTGGTTACATATGTACAGTGTTATTGGTTACTTAACCCTCTCTGTACCATGGTACTATGTACTGTGTTATTGGTTACATAACCCTCGCTGTACCATGGTACTATGTACAGTGTTCTTGGTTACATATGTACAGTGTTATTGGTTACATAACCCTCTCTGTACCATGGTGCTATGTACAGTGTTATTGGTTACATAACCCTCTCTGTACCATGGTGCTATGTACAGTGTTATTGGTTACATAACCCTCTCTGTACCATGGTGCTCTGTACAGTGTTCTTGGTTACATATGTACAGTGTTCTTGGTTACATAACCCTCTCTGTACCATGGTGCTATGTACAGTGTTATTGGTTACATAACCCTCTCTGTACCATGGTGCTCTGTACAGTGTTCTTGTTTACATATGTACATTGTTATTGGTTACATAACCCTCTCTGTACCATGGTGCTATGTACAGTGTTATTGGTTACATAACCCTCTCTGTACCATGGTGCTATGTACAGTGTTATTGGTTACATAACCCTCTCTGTACCATGGTACTATGTACAGTGTTCTTGGTTACTTAACCCTCTCTGTACCATGGTACTATGTACAGTGTTATTGGTTACTTAACCCTCTCTGTACCATGGTGCTATGTACAGTGTTATTGGTTACATAACCCTCTCTGTACCATGGTGCTCTGTACAGTGTTCTTGGTTACGTATGTACAGTGTTCTTGGTTACATAACCCTCTCTGTACCATGGTGCTCTGTACAGTGTTATTGGTTACATAACCCTCTCTGTACCATGGTGCTCTGTACAGTGTTCTTGGTTACATATGTACAGTGTTATTGGTTACATAACCCTCTCTGTACCATGGTGCTATGTACAGTGTTATTGGTTACATAACCCTCTCTGTACCATGGTACTATGTACAGTGTTATTGGTTACATAACCCTCTCTGTACCATGGTGCTCTGTACAGCGTTCTTGGTTACATATGTACAGTGTTATTGGTTACATAACCCTCTCTATACCATGGTGCTCTGTACAGTGTTATTGGTTACATAACCCTCTCTGTTCCATGGTACTATGTACAGTGTTATTGGTTACATAACCCTCTCTGTACCATGGTACTATGTACAGTGTTATTGGTTACATAACCCTCTCTGTACCATGGTGCTCTGTACAGTGTTATTGGTTACATAACCCTCTCTGTACCATGGTACTATGTACAGTGTTATTGGTTACATAACCCTCTCTGTAACATGGTGCTATGTACAGTGTTATTGGTTACATAACCCTCTCTGTACCATGGTACTATGTACAGTGTTATTGGTTACATAACCCTCTCTGTAACATGGTACTATGTACAGTGTTCTTGGTTGCATATGTACAGTGTTATTGGTTACATAACCCTCTCTGTAACATGGTACTATGTACAGTGTTCTTGGTTACATAACCCTCTCTGTACCATGGTGCTCTGTACAGTGTTCTTGGTTACATATGTACAGTGTTCTTGGTTACATAACCCTCTCTGTACCATGGTGCTCTGTACAGTGTTCTTGGTTACATATGTACAGTGTTCTTGGTTACATAACCCTCTCTGTACCATGGTGCTCTGTACAGTGTTCTTGGTTACATAACCCTCTCTGTACCATGGTACTATGTACAGTGTTATTGGTTACTTAACCCTCTCTGTACCATGGTACTATGTACAGTGTTCTTGGTTACTTAACCCTCTCTGTACCATGGTGCTGTGTTATTGGTTACATAACCCTCTCTGTACCATGGTGCTATGTACAGTGTTATTGGTTACATAACCCTCTCTGTAACATGGTACTATGTACAGTGTTCTTGGTTACATAACCCTCTCTGTACCATGGTGCTCTGTACAGTGTTCTTGGTTACATATGTACAGTGTTCTTGGTTACATAACCCTCTCTGTACCATGGTGCTCTGTACAGTGTTCTTGGTTACATATGTACAGTGTTCTTGGTTACATAACCCTCTCTGTACCATGGTGCTCTGTACAGTGTTCTTGGTTACATATGTACAGTGTTCTTGGTTACATAACCCTCTCTGTAACATGGTACTATGTACAGTGTTCTTGGTTACATATGTACAGTGTTCTTGGTTACATAACCCTCTCTGTAACATGGTACTATGTACAGTGTTCTTGGTTACATATGTACAGTGTTATTGGTTACATAACCCTCTCTGTACCATGGTGCTCTGTACAGTGTTCTTGGTTACATATGTACAGTGTTCTTGGTTACATAACCCTCTCTGTAACATGGTACTATGTACAGTGTTCTTGGTTACATATGTACAGTGTTCTTGGTTACATAACCCTCTCTGTAACATGGTACTATGTACAGTGTTCTTGGTTACATATGTACAGTGTTATTGGTTACATAACCCTCTCTGTAACATGGTACTATGTACAGTGTTCTTGGTTACATAACCCTCTCTGTACCATGGTGCTACATAGTCAACCCCCTGCTACAATTGACAGGACAGGGAATCTCTTTACTAATGCAGCCTATTTATTATCCGTATATATCCAACCGCCCTCCACACACAGAGAGAGGGAGACAGACATACACCCAATTCACCTTACTGATTTCCTCCATAAATCATACTTACCCGAACCCTTCATATACAAGCACTTTCAGTAAAGCTGGTGTACTGGACTGGATGTTTGCTACCAGGTTGTCTCCCCTTGGGCTTCTCATGTACCATGCTGATACATTCTGAGTCTTGAAATCTTTCAGTATGTATGTCCTCATTTAAGTTGAATGAATCTATTTTACACTAACCACCCCTCTCTCTCTCTCTGCCCCTCTCTCTCTCTCTCTCTTGCCCCTCTCTCTCTCTCTCTTGCCACTCTCTCTTGTCCCTCTCGCTCTCTCTTGCACCTCTTTCTCTCTCTCTCTTTCTCTCTCAGACACAGATCCTCGTGTTCTGGAGAAACAGGAGCAACAACAGCCCACTTACCTGGCCCTGAGCTACATCAACAGGTAACATACATACCACAGGAGGTTGGTGGCACCTTATTGGGGAGGACAGGCTCGTGGTAATGGCTGGAGCTGAATTAGTGGAACGGTACCAAACACATAGTTTCCATGTGTTTGATGCCATTACATTCGCACCGTTCCAGCCATTTATTATGAGCCACCCTCCCCTCAGCAGCCTCCACTGATACACAAGTAAATGCCACGCACACACATTCACTCTATAGAGGGCAGCTCTACTGATGGAGCATTGACACAAAGATTAGCACACAGGACAGTTCCTACCTTCACTTTTACCACATCCTTGGTTTTCTTCAGGCTTTTAAACACCAATATGGTTTGGAGAAACATGCTTCTGTCAAGCAGAACATCGGATACAACTTCTTCTGCCAAGGCAGCAACTACTTTTCATGGGGTCCAGCCACATTAAGACAGTTATATCCAATTTCAAATATTACAGTTGACATCTGAAGTTTACATACACCTTAGCCAAATACATTTAAACTCAGTTTTTCACAATTCCTGACATTTAATCCTAGTAAAAATCCCCTGTCTTAGGTCAGTTAAAATAAAGTGGTGATACTAAGAATGTGAAATGTCAGAATAATAGTAGAGAGAATTATTTATTTCAGCTTTTATTTCTTTCATCACATTCCCAGTGGGTCAGAAGTTTACATACACTCAATTAGTATTTGGTAGCGTTTCCTTAAATTGTTCAACTTGGGTCAAACGTTTCGGGTAGCCTTCCACAAGCTTCCCACAATAAGTTGGGAGAATTTTGGCCCATTCTTCCTGACAGAGCTGATGTAACTGAGTCAGGTTTGTAGGCCTTGCTCGCACACACTTTTTCAGTTCTGCCCACAAATTGTCTATATGTTTGAGGTCAGGGCTTTGTGATGGCCACTCCAATACCTTGACTTTGTTGTCCTTAAGCCATTTTGCCACAACTTTGGAAGTATGCTTGGGGTCATTGTCCATTTGGAAGACCCATTTGCGACCAAGCTTTAACTTCCTGACTGATGTCTTGAGATGTTGCTTCAATATATCCACATAATTTTCCTACCTCATGATGTCATCTATTTTGTGAAGTGAACCAGTCCCTCCGGCAGCAAAGCACCCCCACAACATGATGCTGCCACCCCCGTGCTTCACGGTTGGGATGGTGATCTTTGGCTTGTGAGCATCCCCCTTTTTCCTCCAAACATAATGATGGTCATTATGGCCAAACAGTTATATTTTTGTTTCATCAGACCAGAGGACATTTCTCCAAAAAGTACGATCTTTGTCCCCATGTGCAGTTGCAAACCGTAGTCTGGGTTTTTTATGGTGGTTTTGGAGCAGTGGCTTCTTCGCCTTCCAGGTTATGTCGATATAGGACTCGTTTTACTGTGGCTATAGATACTTTTGTACCCGTTTCCTCCAGCATCTTCACAAGGTCCTTTGCTGCTGTTCTGTGATTGATTTGCACTTTTCGCACCAAAGTACGTTCATCTCTAGGAGACAGAGATGTCTCCTTCCTGAGCGGTATGACGGGTGTGTGGTCCCATGGCGTTTATACTTGCATACTATTGTTTGTACAGATGAACGTGGTACCTTCAGGCATTTGGAAGTTGCTCCCAAGGATGAACCAGACTTGTGGAGGTCTACAATTTTTTTCTGAGGTCTTGGCTGATTTCTTTTGATTTTCCCATGATGTCAAGCAAAGAGGCACTGAAGGTAGGCCTTGAAATACATCCACAGGTACACCTCCAATTGACTCAAATTATGTCAATTAGCCTATCAGAAGCTTCTAAAGCCATGACATAATTTTCTGGAATTTTCCAAGCTGTTTAAAGGCACAGTCAACTTCGTGTATGTAAACTTCTGACCCACTGGAATTGTGATACAGTGAATTATAAGTGAAATAATCTGTCTGTAAACAATTGTTGGAAAAATTACTTGTCATGCACAAAGTAGATGTCCTAACTGACTTGCAAAAACTATAGCTTGTTAACAAGATATTTGTGGACTGGTTGAAAAATGAGTTTTAATGACTCCAACGTAAGTGTATGTAAACTTCTGACTAGTGAAGACCAAAATAGTGAAGACATCACAACTATGAAATAACACATGTGGAATCAGTTAAGAACAAATTCTTAATTGAACTGCAATATGGAAGACTATCAAATGCTTCTCAAATATGCCCTCTGGTGGTCAAACTAGCAATAACTTGCATTAACAGGAAAAAATGGCTGACAAATAGATAACGTGCCACAGAATGCTGCAGCAGCCCGCAATGGATGCCGCACTATGACGCAACTTTTAAAGGAGGAATAACTGTACATATGTTAACTTGGGCAATTTTTAGCACTTTTCTGGGGTGCTTGATTTCTTTATTTGCTTTACTGGGAAGCTTAGCAGAGGTAGACATGCTCACGTTATTTATGTTCGTGCAGGGTGAGCTGCACATACAGTGAGGGGGAAAAGTATTTGATCCCCTGCGGATTTTGTTTGTTTGAGAAATTAAACAACAACAAGAAATTATCAGTCTATAATTTTAATGGTAGATTTATTTGAACAGTGAGAGACAGAATAACAACAAAAAAATCCAGAAAAACACATGCCAAAAATGTTATAAATTGATTTGCATTTTAATGAGGGAAATAAGTCATTTGACTTTTATACAGGTAACGAGCTGAGATTAGGAGCACACTCTTAAAGGGAGTGCTCCTAATCACAGTTTGTTACCTGTATAAAAGTCCACTTAAGCAATCAATCAGATTCCAAACTCTCCACCATGGCCAAAACCAAAGAGCTCTCCAAGGATGTCAGGGACAAGATTGTAGACCTACACAAGGCTGGAATGGGCTACAAGACCATCGCCAAGCAGCTTGGTGAGAAGGTGACAACAGTTGGTGCGATTATTCGCAAATGGAAGAAACACAAAAGAACTGTCAATCTCCCTCGGCCAGGGGCTCCATGCAAGATCTCACCATGTGGAGTTGCAATGATCATGAGAACGGTGAGGAATCAGCCCAGAACTACACGGGAGGATCTTGTCAATGATCTCAAGGCAGCTGGGACCAGAGTCACCAAGAAAACAATTGGTAACACACTATGCCGTGAAGGACTGAAATCCTGCAGCACCTGCAAGGTCCCCCTTCTCAAGAAAGCACATATACATGCCCGTCTGAAGTTTGCCAATGAACATCTGTATGATTCAGAGGATAACTGGGTGAAAGTGTTGTGGTCAGATGAGACCAAAATGGAGCTCTTTGGCATCAACTCAACTCGTCGTGATTGGAGGAGGAGGAATGCTGCCTATGACCCCAAGAACACCATCCCCACCGTCAAACATGGAGGTGGAAACATTATGCTTTGGTGGTGTTTTTCTGCTAAGGGGACAGGACAACTGCACCGCATCAAAGGGACGATGGACAGGGCCATGTACCGTCAAATCTTGGGTAAGAACTGCCTTCCCTCAGCCAGGGCATTGAAAATGGGTCGTGGATGGGTATTCCAGCATGACAATGACCCAAAACACACGGCCAAGGCAACAAAGGAGTGGCTCAAGGAGAAGCACATTAAGGTCCTGGAGTGGCCTAGCCAGTCTCCAGACCTTAATCCCATAGAAAGTCTGTGGAGGGAGCTGAAGGTTCGAGTTGCCAAACGTCAGCCTCGAAACCTTAATGACTTGGAGAAGATCTGCAAAGAGGAGTGGGACAAAATCCCTCCTGAGATGTGTGCAAACCTGGTGGCCAACTACAAGAAACGCCTTGCTAACAAGGGTTTTGCCACCAAGTACTAAGTCATGTTTTGCAGAGGGGTCAAATACTTATTTCCCTCATTAAAATGCAAATCAATTTATAACATTTTTGACATGCATTTTTCTGGATTTTTTGTTGTTGCTATTCTGTCTCTCACTGTTCAAATAAACCTACCATTAAAATTATAGACGGATCATTTCTTAGTCAGTGGGCAAACGTACAAAATCAGCAGGGGATCAAATACTTTTTTCACTGTAGTAGACTTCCTACTAGGGCGAGGGAGGGAGGGAGAAACTACTTTATTATCATTTAAGTCATGTTTATTTGTAGGTGTGTGTAACATGTAATGTGTGTCCAGGTTCATGACAGATGCAGCGCGTCGGGAGCAGGAGACCTTGAAGAAGCGGGCCACGCCCAAACTTTCCCTGTCAATCACAGGGGGTGTGTCTCGAAACAGCGTGGCCACGCCTCCACGCCACAGCAACGGCAACCTGACTCCTCCCGTGACTCCACCCATCACACCCTCCTCCTCCTTCCGTAGCAGCACACCCACAGGTAAGAGAAAGTGGACACTTATGATTAGCGCCTGGATGATACCAGTATTGTGATAATTGGATGTAACCTTTTAAAAATAATATTTTTTTTAACCGCCCTAATGTTGGAAACAAACATAATTTTGTTGTCATTCAGAGTCACATGTATTTATTTTCCAAGTAATGACACACAATATTTTACATACAGACAGTTTTTAAAGGACCAAAGAATTGGGTCTGCTTCGGGTTTTCATTTTTGCCATGGAAAAAATATTGTAACACTGGTATCGTCTTGGCCCTACTGAAGATGTATGGCCCCTTGTGGTCCTGTGTGACGCACTGGGTAAAACATGGTGATCGCAACTCCAGGATTGTGAGTGTGTTTATCGCTGCGTTCACCCATCAGGAAATGTATGCACCCACTACTGTAAGTCTCTTTGGATAAAAGTGTCTTCTAAATGGCTTTGCCTCTAGTGTTCTAGACTGAGGCTCAATGGAACATTCCTATTGGGAGTGTTCTAGACTGAGGCTCAATGGAACATTCCTATTAGGAGTGTTCTAGACTGAGGGTCAATGGAACATTCCTATTGGGAGTGTTCTAGACTGAGGCTCAATGGAACATTCCTATTGGGAGTGTTCTAGACTGAGGCTCAATGGAACATTCCTATTGGGAGTGTTCTAGACTGAGGCTCAATGGAACATTCCTATTGGGAGTGTTCTAGACTGAGGCTCAATGGAACATTCCTATTGGGAGTGTTCTAGACTGAGGCTCAATGGAACATTCCTATTGGGAGTGTTCTAGACTGAGGCTCAATGGAACATTCCTATTGGGAGTGTTCTAGACTGAGGCTCAATGGAACATTCCTATTGGGAGTGTTCTAGACTGAGGGTCAATGGAACATCCCTATTGGGAGTCGCACTTCCTATTGGGAATTGCACTGTGTGTGTGTGTGTGTGTGTGTCAGAGCCCAAAAGCAGATGTGCAATTCCTGCCCAAATGTTTCCAATCGCAGCATTAGGTCTGCGCTTACACAACCACGCACCCACACACACCCTTGTTGAAATCCTTTTAACATGTGCCAGGGTGCCATCCACTTCCTCCTGCTGAGGTGAAGTGTTTCCTGTGTAATGGTGGGGGTACAGTGTGGGATGGGGTTGTAATAGTCAGTGTGAGAGTGGAAAAAGTTGTGCACTTTTTCCAGGCAAAGCAACGAGGATACCTCCCACTTAATGATCTCTTTCAGGGAGCCAACCCCCTCCCCCTGGGTTCCCCTGACTCACACACACATACACCAAACCCTCCCCTGTGCTAGTTCCATCAAATTCCCCTCTCCCTCTCTGCCCCTCTCCTTGAGACGATAGACAGATGTAACTGTCTGTGTTTCCCCTATAGTTATGTTCTCTGCGTCTCCTTACTCTCTGTGTGTGTTCCCCCTCCAGGCAGTGAGTATGACGATGAGGAGGTGGACTATGAGGAGTCAGACAGTGATGAGTCCTGGACCACGGAGAGTGCCATCAGCTCCGAGTCTATCCTCAGCTCCATGTGTATGAATGGAGGAGAGGAGAAACCCTTCGCCTGCCCTGTGCCTGGCTGCAAGAAGAGATACAAGGTGCAGTACACACTGAGCCCCAGCTCACTTCACTGTATGTGGTACCTAGCTCTATTCTTCTGCTATACTCTAGTCATCTATATATCAGTTCAGTATAGCCTATGATCTGAGTACTGGAGGTTTTCACTTCAATACAGGATCTTCCTCTAGCAATGTCAACGTTTGCAATGTTGTTCCTGGATGTTGCTTTTCAGGATCCTCACTGAGAAAATGTAAAGGGAAATTATTATTTGTATTCCTTTTTTAATTTATTAGATGGGATAGTAAGGATGGGAGGAGGGGGTGTGTTAGAACAGCAGTCATTTGAATTTAAACCCACACTTGCACAGGTATTCTGGAGGCAGAGTCTTAAACCGCTAGCCCAGCCCAGGGTCCTCCTGTTGCCCTCCTGATAATGTCTCTCCCCGTCATTCAGAATGTGAACGGTATTAAATACCATGCCAAGAACGGCCACCGGACACAGATCCGTGTGCGGAAACCCTTCAAGTGCCGCTGTGGGAAGAGCTACAAGACGTCCCAGGGCCTGAGACACCACACCATCAACTTCCACCCGCCTGTCTCCGCCGACATCATCCGCAAGATGCAGGGCTAGAGACGATCATCGTGACAACCCCTGGTCACACCCCACCATGTATACCCCCCAAACATTACCCTATTCCTCACCAGCACTACCCACCCAACCACCCCAAACCTTTTCAATTGTCAATATCCACCTCACCACTCCCAACCACCCAAAACATATCCCTATCCCTTCTGGCCCAACATAGGGGTGACAACCCAAACCCCTATCCCTTCTGGCCCAACATAGGGGTGACAACCCAAACCCCTATCCCTTCTGGCCCAACATAGGGGTGACAACCCAAACCCCTATCCCTTCTGGCCCAACATAGGGGTGACAACCCAAACCCCTATCCCTTCTGGCCCAACATAGGGGTGACAACCCAAACCCCTATCCCTTCTGGCCCAATCTTAGGGCTGACAACCCCTATCCCCGCTGGCCTAATCTTAGGGGTGACAACCCTTATCCCCTCTGGCCCAATCTTAGGGCTGACAACCCCTATCCCCGCTGGCCTAATCTTAGGGGTGACAACCCTTATCCCCTCTGGCCTAATCTTAGGGGTGACAACCCTTATCCCCTCTGGCCTAATCTTAGGGATGACAACCCCAAACCCCTATCTTAGGGGTGACAACCCAGACCCCTATCCCTTCTTGCCTCACACTAAAGGATCTAGTGCATGCTTTAAGTTGTTTAGACTTTGTCTTGTATTATGTTGTATGGTTTTGACATGCTATCTCTATAGGCTTAGTTTTGTTGTTGTACATTTGCACATTCTTATGCTATCACAACAATTGTCCTTACTTTTTGTATTGACATACGGTGCTAACTGTAAAAAAAAATATATAAAAAAAAGAGTAATGTGAGAGAAGGATGAGGGCAAGAGGAGTGGATGAATGGAGTTGTGTTTTACAGTCTATATATAGATATATAAACAATAGGTGTGTGTATATACAAATATATAAGTATTCATAACCATATACAAAATAGTTGCTTTATTTTATACTTTATTTTTCAATATATTTTCCAGATATTTTATCGATAAGTGTGTTTCATTCCTCAACCCCCTGAGACAATCTGTTCTGTGGTGTCATAGTTCAAAGTTGAAACAGCTAGGTGACCTCAGGTCTAGATATTCCCAGCAGCAAAAAAAACAAACTGACTAGGGCTTGAATTCTAACTTCAGATCTGTGTACAAAACAAAAATGGTTTCTCCTATTGCTATTTAATGCACGATTTGCGCTGAAGTTACATGCAGATTTCATGTTATCATTTGGCCCATATAGAGAAACAGAGAAAGTATTGAATCCCTTCATTCCCACAGTTCTAGAACAGTTATAGGACTGATCCCCAATGATTCCGGAATGTATTGTCCATCCTGTATTCTATAAGGTTATTCCAGACTAGTGTGAGCAGACCAGTTGAGGCGTCATACTGTATTCTCAAAGGTTATTCCAGACTAGTGTGAGCAGACCAGTTGAGGCATCATACTGTATTCTATTCCATTTGTCAAGTATTGTTTCTGGTTACTTTTCCATGATCATTGCCAACAGCTCTCTACTGCCAAACATTGACATGTGCCTGAGGGGGAGAGAGACTGTCATAAGGTTTCATCTTAGAGACGCGCAAAAGTGTCAAGGGAATACTGTCTCATTGCGCCTCAAGTGTGAGTGTGTGTGCATGCTTTTGTCTTAAAGTATGTGTGTGTGTCGAGAGATTACACCTACAACCTTTGATTGCCTTGCGTTGTAGACCATAGCATTCCAGTAGTCAGTGTGAGTTGCTTCTTAGGAGAGTCTTTCTGCAGTAAGTGAGCTTCTAGTGTTATTCTTCTTTCTGTTAGTCCTCTATAGTATTACAATTTATGGCTGAGGCTCAAATGTGAGTGCCAGGTCACTGGGCGAGTCCCAAATTGCACCCTATTCCTATGGGCCCTGGTCAAAAGTAGTGCCATACCAAGGCCTTGCCCATTGCTCCTGTAGAGCAGGAGAGTGGTGGACGTGATCCAGTTGGGATATCATGCTTTCAGAGTACAGCGGAGTCATTTTGTCAAAACATTTCTAACCTGTCATTCAGTTGTGTGACGGTCCCCCACCACACACAACCCCACTTTACATGAGTGTGGCAAAGTGCCGTTAAGGTCAGGGCCCGTATTCACAAAGCATTTCAGAATAGGAATGCTGATCAGATTTTCCTTTTAAAATCGTAGGAGGGGGGGGACCTGATCCTAGAACAGTACTCCTACTCTGAGATGTGTTGAACACAGGCCCAGGATACAAGACAGAAAGAAAATGTCAGTGAAAGAGGAAGGTAGCATCGTTGGGGTAGTGTTTTTGTGTGGCGTACAGAACTCGTTCCGGACTCTGTGCCGGGTTTTCCGTACTTGGAAGCCTTGGCTCCGTAGCAGCTTTCTGGCAAGGGATCGGAGACGCAGGTCACCATGGTTACACTTTAACAGTATTAGTGGGGATGGGAGGATTACATTAGTCGTGTGTGTATGAGGGGGACTATTTCGATATACTGTGTACAGTGAATGTATTGTAATGTGTGTCTTAAGTGCTTTTAAATTATATTTTCATATGTTTCCTATTTGTGCAGAGGTTATGAGTAGGGAGACCTGTGTACTATGTCAAACTGTCTTTTATATACAAGAAGCTGCTTCATAAATGTAAAATGCCATTACATTAAAAAAACTCTGGAGCCCAGAACTGTCTGTGGTTGATTGGTGTGTGTTGTGACCCCCAAAGACAAAATGACAATTGTATCCATTTGACAGGTGTACTTTATTCATAAAGATATTTTTAATGCACACATACAAACAAACCTACACTCACTCTCAAAGCTGCAACTTTGAAACCAAAAGTACAGCACTGTGGTCACGTGGAAAGAACAGTCAAATCTCAGACAGATGTCAAGAACTAAAGGAGACTCAATGTGGAGACGCACGCACAGCCAACAGAAACTGACCCCGACAAAGGAGGAAAAGATGAGTCTCAGGTCATACATAGACTTAACACAGTGAAAGAGACCATAGCCAGGTGTACAGTATTTTTTTTCTATAGCAGTCATATTTCCAGTTACCTTCCCTCCTACTGAAGGAGAATGTTAGCCTATCCAGAGACCAGGAAGTAAAACAATTGGTCCATCATTCTGTCACTACTAAAACATTGAGGTAATGAGCAATTCAGCCACATTTCTCCATAATAGTCCTACTTCTCATATATATACATACATTCAGAATAATGAAGCATTTTTAGTGCAGTCGAATTTAAACAGTAGTGCTATTTCCTGTTTTTTATTTTTTTAAATGTCTTTTGCTGACAAGAGTCTGTCATGCTGTACATTCGTTTCCCCTAACCACAGATCTAGGATCAGATTACCCAACCTTAACCATTAGGTAAAACCCAAAACGGACCTTAGATCAATGTAGAGGCAACGTCAACCTACTCCCCATCCCTGGATGTCACCTGTTTCTAGGTGTGGCTACGGAGTGATGAATCCTACGGATACTAAACACATGCAGTGATGACACTACAACCCCGAAGCAGAAAAATGACATCATCAACATGGGACAAAACCAAAGTGATCCGAACTTCTCACGCAAAGTATTTTTTAAGATTATTTCCCTAAACCGGAACTGACAAATTCCCCCTTACACACTCCTTGATGTTTTTGAAAGGTAGCATTTATTTATTATTTAACCTTTACTTAACTGAAAGGTAGCATGTGAGGCCAGGATTGAAGTTAATTCCATTTAAATTCAGAACATTTAAAAGAGTAATTTTCCCCAGATTATTTTTCAATTGTTGATGTGATGATTTGTAATCTCCCCTCCTAGTCAGAGTTGAAATGAAATCATCCCAAACCCCAATTTGAGCACATGTTCCTAGAATTATTCTAATTTAATCCAACCTTTTACACACACCCCTCCCCGTTACTCCATGTTGTCGAAGTTTAGCACATGGCCATCAAAGTGTGTGAGCACGTGCTTCTGGAAGAGCTGCTGATGGCAATCGAGGGGGAACTGCTCAGAGCACACGGGACACACCTTCCAGTGGCTCTCCACGTGCTGCTCAAAACTACGCTGCTCAAAGTGGGGCGGGAAGATCACCTCGCACAACGGACAGCGCTTGTGGACTTCATTACTGAGTGGAGGGGGGGGCATAGAAAATAATAGATGAGGAGGAGAGAGAGAGAGGGAGTAGAGAGTCAGGAGAGAGGGGGAACAGCGAGGTGGTGAGAGAGAGGGAGCAGAGAGAAAAGGATCAGGAGAGAGGGGAAGAGAGGGAGCAGAGAGGTGGAGGGAGCAGAGGGGGAGCAGAGAGAGGGAGCAGAGAGAGTAGGGTTAGGTTTTGTGTGTGTTGGTAAAGCTGGGATGGCATTTTGTGTATTGTCTGTGTGGAGTGTGATTGTTACCTGGGGTCAAAACAGAAGCTGCTCCTGTTGTCGTTGCGTCTGCTGCTGGACTGATGATTGCAGGCAGGCTGCTCCCCATCACCGACCTATAATATATACACACACACACCATTACTGCATGCAACACACACACACACACTCTCTCAAACCATGGCTGTCTGAACACTGATGACTCTCTTCAAAGGTTAATAGAGCGTTAATAGAGCTAGAGAGGAGAGGGTCATGATACCAGTGAAGATCAGTGTGTGTGTGTGTGTCTGCGATGCCCTCCTAATACACCATTGGGATGTAAGTAAGAAGTAAGATGAAGTTGCCCGTAGTAACTGATCTAAGGTCAATTTAGCATTTCCTTCCCTAATGCTTGAGGACAAGATTTGGGGAGGATAAACTGATCCTAAGTCTGCGCCCAAGGGCAACTTCTACCAATTAGCCTCATCCAGCCCCCGCGGACGTCAATCTAACACTAACGAGCTCAGAGTGGGAGACGTTAATTCGACTTTTATTTAAAAGAACTCCATCTCTGGCCACCCTGGGGTCCTTCTGTTATATACCCTTTACAGACAGACTGTACGGAACGTTGCCACTAAAATAAAGATCTGCCAATTTTTTGGATCCCAATTCATCCAGTCCCCATTTATAGCACATTCCTGCCGGGACAGACCTTTTATATCTCCTGTACACATGCCAGCAAGTTTAGGAGTAGACGTGGGCCAATGTCACTTTAATAAACCCATTGAATAGACACCATCACAAAGAATGCTTGAGATGTTTCTACAACTTGATTGGAATCCACCTGTGGTAAATTCAATTGATTGGACATGATTTGGAAAGGCACACACCTGTCTATATAAGGTGCCACAGCTGACAGTGCATGCCAGAGCAAAGACCAAGCCATGAGGTTGAAGGAATCAGCCGTAGAGCTCCGAGACAGGGTTGTGTCGAGGCACAGATCTGGGGAAGGGTATCAAAAAATGTCTGCAGCATTGAAGGTCCCTAAGAACTCTGTGGCCTCCATCATTCTTAAATGGAAGAAGTTTAGAACCACCAAGACTCTTCCTAGAGCTGGCCGCCCGGCCAAACTGAGCAATCGGGGAAGAAGGGCCATGGTCAGGGAGCTAACCAAAAACCTGCTGACAGAAATCCAAGGTTCCTCTGTGGAGATGGGAGAACCATCCAGAAGGACAAGCATCTCTGCAGCACTCTACTAATCAGGCCTTTATGGTAGTGGCCAGACAGAAGCCACTCCTCAGTAAAAGGCACATGACAGCCCGCTCGGAGTTTGCCAAAAGGCACCTAAAGGACTCTCAGACCATGAGAACAAGATTCTCTGGTCTGATGAAACCAAGATTTAACTATTTGGCCTGAATGCCAAGCGTCACATCTGGAAGAAACCTGGCACCATCCCTACGGTGAAGCATGGTGGTGGCAGCATCATGGTGTTGGGATGTTTTTCTGCCGCAGGGACTGGGAGACGAGTCAGGATTGAGGCAAAGATGAAAGGAGCAAAGTACAGAGACATCCTTGATGAAAACCTGCTCCAGAGCGCTCAGGGTCGCAAACTGGGGTGAAGGTTCACCTTCCAACAGGACAACGACCCTAAGTACACTGCCAAGACAACATAGGTGTGGCTTTGGGACAAGTCTCTGAATGTCCTTGAGTGGCCCAGCCGGAGCCCGGACTTGTACCCGATCGAATATCTCTGGAGAGACCTGAAAATAGCTGTGCAGCGACGCTCCCCATCCAACCTGACAGAGCTTAAGAGTTTCTACAGAAAAGAATGGGAGAAACTCCCCAAATACAGGTGTGCCAAGCTTGTAGTGTCATACCCAAGAAGACTCGAGGCTGTAATCGTTGCCAAACGTGCTTAAAGGCCAAAGTACTGATTAAAGGGTCTGAATACTTATGTAAACGTGATATTTCATTGTAGTTGATCACCCAAACCGTTTTGTTAAATATTTGTTTCGTTTTTTGTGTAGAGACATTATCCAGAATGAGATTGTGATGTTATATGAGTTTGTTGGGAGTTTTTTGGAGCATTTCATACTTTAGACACATGTTCATAGTGCATTGTAGTCAATGGCAAGTGATGTCTCAGCAAAGTGTGACAACCAATTTTCTCTGTAACACAACAATATATATATATATATATATATATATATATGTATATATAAAATCCTGTTTGGGGGATCAACTACAAGCACAGAAAGAGTAAGGCCACATATAAAAATGGGTCAACTTCCCTTTTAATTGGTTTCTATACAGACAGATATTCAGGGAAAGAAAGTCACATTGATGAGTCAAGTCACAGGTTGGGAATAAGCCTAGTCTACTAATGCCACGTTCAAAACAACTGTAGTCAAATCATGACGCCAGTGATCTTCAGGTTGGAAAGTCAAAGCTCTAGAAAGAGGCACTCGTTCTGGAGTTGGATGACCGTTCAAATGGATTTTTCCCCAGTCGGAGCAAGTTTTTCCCCTGAGTTCTCAGTTGTTTTGAACGCACTGAAGTCAGAGATTTCAGAGTTCTCAGTTGTTTTGAACGCACTGAAGTCAGAGATTTCAGAGTTCCCAGTTGTTTTGAACGCACTGAAGTCAGAGATTTCAGAGTTCCCAGTTGTTTTGAACGCACTGAAGTCAGAGATTTCAGAGTTCCCAGTTGTTTTGAACGCACTGAAGTCAGAGATTTCAGAGTTCCCAGTTGTTTTGAACGCACTGAAGTCAGAGATTTCAGAGTTCCCAGTTGTTTTGAACGCACTGAAGTCAGAGATTTCAGAGTTCCCAGTTGTTTTGAACGCACTGAAGTCAGAGATTTCAGAGTTCCCAGTTGTTTTGAACGCACTGAAGTCAGAGATTTCAGAGTTCCCAGTTGTTTTGAACGCACTGAAGTCAGAGATTTCAGAGTTCTCAGTTGTTTTGAACGCACTGAAGTCAGAGATTTCAGAGTTCCCAGTTGTTTTGAACGCACTGAAGTCAGAGATTTCAGAGTTCCCAGTTGTTTTGAACGCACTGAAGTCAGAGATTTCAGAGTTCCCAGTTGTTTTGAACGCACTGAAGTCAGAGATTTCAGAGTTCCCAGTTGTTTTGAACGCACTGAAGTCAGAGATTTCAGAGTTCCCAGTTGTTTTGAACGCACTGAAGTCAGAGATTTCAGAGTTCCCAGTTGTTTTGAACGCACTGAAGTCAGAGATTTCAGAGTTCTCAGTTGTTTTGAACGCACTAAAGTCAGAGATTTCAGAGTTCCCAGTTGTTTTGAACGCACTGAAGTCAGAGATTTCAGAGTGAAGAGCAAAATAATCCACTTGTTAAACTATATAACATGCTGTCAAAACGTTCTGATCAGTGTTTAATAATGAGCCAACTAGACAAGATGATCATGAGCAGCACTCACCTCAACTTAGCTAACATTACCAGAGCATAATTGTAGCCTAACCAATATCCAATCGGAGATTCAGTGAAAAGAATACACATTTTTTGTGGTTGAGACAGTGTTTCCCAAACTCGGTCCTGGGGACCCCAAGGAGTGCACGTTTCGTTTTTTGACCTAGCATTACACAGCTGATTTAAATAATGAATTCATCATCAAGATTTGATCATGTGAATCAGCTGTGTAATGCTAGGGCAAAAAACGAAACGTGGACCAAGGGAGGCCCCAGGGCCGAGTTTGGGAAGACCCTGGCTTTAAACCTCTTGGTGTTAGGGGGCAGTATTTTCATTTTTGGAAAAAAAACGTTCCCGTTTTAAACGGGATATTTTGTCAGGAAAAGATGCTAGAATATGCATATAATTGACAGCTTTGGATAGAAAACACTATAACGTTTCCAAAACTGTAAAAATATTGTCTGTGAGTATAACAGAACTGATGTTGCAGGCGAAAGCCTGAGAAAAATCCAATCCGGAAGTGACTCATGTTTTGAAAGCGCTGCGTTCCAATGCGTCCCTATTGAGCTGTGAATGTACCATCAACGAGCTTACGCTTACGTATTCCCCAAGGTGTCTACAGCATTGTGACGTAGTTTTACGCATTTCTGTTGAAGAATAGCCATAGGCGGCCACATTGCGTAAGTGGTCACATGGTCACATGGTGGCTCCGAGAGAGATTCTCGCGTAAAATACAGAGGTAGCCATTATTCCAATCGGTCCTAGTGAAAAACGAATTGTCCCAACGGATATATTATCGAATAGATATTAGAAAAACAACTCAAGGATGGATTCTAAACAACATTTGCCATGTTTCTGTCGATATTATGGAGCTAATTTGGAATATTTTTCTGCTTTGTGGTGACCGCAATTTCGGGCGATTTCTCAGCCAAACGTGAAGAACAAACGGAGCTATTTCGCCTACAAAAATAATACTTTGGGAAAAAATTAACTTTGGCTGTCTACCTGGGAGTCTCGTGAGTGAAAACATCCGAAGTTCATCAAAGGTAAACTATTTAATTTGATTGCTTTTCTGATTTCCATGACCAAGTTACCTGCTGCTAGCAAGGCATAATGCTATGCTAGTCTATGATAAACTTACACAAATGCTTGTCTAGCTTTGGCTGTAAAGCATATTTTCTCATATAAATCTGAGATGACAGGGTGATTAACAAAAGGCTAAGCTGTGTTCCAATATATTTCACTTGTGATTTTCATGAATAGGAATATTTTCTAGGAAGATTTATGTCCGTTGCGTTATGCTGATTAGTGTCAGATGATGACAACGGTCCCGGGATGGGGTGGGGTGTCACTACAGGTTAAGAAAACAGTATGTATGTGATGGGTGAAGTCACATGCATTGCAAAGTTAAGAACTGCCAGGAGGATAGTCGCTACCTATCGACCATCAAGAACTTCAGAGTGCAGTGCGTGCCAATTCTGCCTCAGCATTACGGCTACATTTCATATCAAGCCGTAGGTAGCACTTCACCGCAGTCATCACTAGGTCGGTTCGCGGAAATAAAAGTTTAGGCTTTGATACCAGCAACACTTTTCAGATATAAAGAAAAGGCGGAAAAATGTTGCCGCGATGTTATAGTTGGCAAAAAAAGGGTATTGGTGTGAAATGTGTATATATGGGAACGAAGGAGAAACAGCAGGGAGAGAGAGAGGAAGAGACGGAGGGTGTAAGAGAAGAAGACAGATAAGAAGAAGATAAAGAATATAATGAAATGGTTAGAGGGTAAAAACAGGGGACTTGGAAAGGAAAGAAATATGGTAAAGATGGGACAGAGGAGAGGGATAGAGAGAAGAGGCAGAAATAGAACGTGGGATACAAGAGAACAAGCTAAAGTAAATGCTTTACAAAACATTAAGAACACCTGTTCTTTCCATGACAGACTGACCAGGTGTATCCAGGTGAAAGCTATGAACTCTGCTGTTAAATTCACTTCAAATCAGTGTAGATGAAGGGGAGGAGACAGGTTAAAGAAGGATTGTTAAGGATTGTGTGCCATTCAAAAATGTAAGTGCCTTTGAACGAGGTATGGTAGTAGGTGCCAGGGACACCATTTTGTGTCAAGAACGGCAATGCTGCTGGGTTTTTCACGCTCAACAGTTTCCCACGTGTATCAAGAATGATCCACCGCCAAAAAGACATCCAGCCAACTGTGGGAAGCATTGGAGTCAAAATGGCATGGGCTTTCGACAAAGTCCATGCCCTGATGAATTGAGGCTGTTCTGAGGGCAAAAGGGGGGGTGCAATTGAATATTAGGAAGGTGTTCCTAATGTTTGGTTTACTCAGTGTACGTGGAAAAAGGATTGGCAGTGGAGGACAGAAACGGACATACAAAAACAGCAATAAAAGAGGACTAGGTTACAGAACTTAGCAGAGTGTGTGTGTATGAACTCACGTTGCGTGGCTCCTCGGGGGGGTGCTCCAGTCCGTCGGGGGGGCTCATGCTTCGCGAGGAGGGCTGGATGCAGACCACCTCTCTCTCCCAGCCTGCACCAGGGGTCGGGGGGGTGGCCGGAGGGGCGCATGCACCAGGGGCCTCGGGAGGGGGGCGGGGCATCTGCTCAGGGGACAGGGCACCGTCTGCCCCGTCTGGAGAAAACACAACAGCCACACAGAAAACAGGAGGTGTCACCACTGAAAACGAGCAGGATCGATGTCTCTTTAGCTGGGAGAGAGGGAGATGTGGCTGGGGTTCAACAGACCTATGGGAGGAGGAGAATGTAACAGGTTGACAGTGAGAGAAGATACAGCGAGAAGAGAAGGGGAGATCGAGAGAGACAGTAAGACAGACAAACACAGATATTGTAGATTATAGATAGCTAGAGTGATGTAGAGATGCCTGTTGAAATGACAGCCAAAGAGACAGACAGATAGATGGGGGCAGAGGGTTTCACCTCGAGTGTTGTCGGTGGAGTAGGGGTTCCCGTACTGCAATTCTGCAGGTCTCTGGGGTACCAGGGGGGGTGGGGAGGGGTCCTGGGGGTAGGGCAGGGGGTAGCGTAGCAACACAGGCTGTTTGACCTCTGACCCTTGACCCTCAGCCTCCTGCTCCCTCTGTCGGTCCTGACACTGATGCAGCTCCTGGCACGGGGACAAGGAGACTGCCACTGAGAACAACTTCAATAATTTGAAACAAATATCAGCAGCGAATAAAACCAGGAAATCCTTTTCATTCATACAGCTGGATAAACAAAACCAATGCAATGGGGCGTGGTTTCAGCTTGACATTACTCTACTTTTAAAGTCTGAAAATATTTGACAAACTTACATTTATGAGTGAAATGTCCCTTTAGGCTGGGCCACAATCTTAGATATACAGAAAATGCATGTCTGTATGTATAACTGTAGCTATGTATTTAAGTGATAATGCCACAGAAGCTGTGGTTTGGAGGATATATTGGCATGGGTGTTGTCTTGGGCCAGCAAACTGTGCCAATAGTTTGAGCTCCATTTTTATGGAATGGTCTGCCTACCCATGTGAGAGACGCAAACTCGGTCTCAACCTTTTAAGTCTTTACTGAAGACTCATCTCTTCAGTGGGTCATATGATTGAGTGTAGTCTGGCCCAGGAGTGTGAAGGTGAACGGAAAGGCTCTGGAGCAACGAACCGCCCCTTGCTGTCTCTGCCTGGCCGGTTCCCCTCTTTCCACTGGGATTCTCTGCCTCTAACCCTATTACAGGGGCTGAGTCACTGGCTTACTGGTGCTCTTTCATGCCGTCCCTAGGAGGGGTGCTTCACTTGAGTGGGTTGAGTCACTGATGTGATCTTCCTGTCTGGGTTGGCGCCCCTCCTTGGGTTGTGCCGTAGCAGAGATCTTTGTGGGCTATACTCGGCCTTGTCTCAGGATGGTAAGTTGGTGGTTGAAGACATCCCTCTAGTGGTGTGGGGGCTGTGCTTTGGCAAAGTGGGTGGGGTTATATCCTTCCTGTTTGGCCCTGTCCGGGGGTATCATCGGATGGGGCCAGAGTGTCTCCCGACCCCTCCTGTCTCAGCCTCCAGTATTTATGCTGCAGTAGTTTATGTGTCGGGGGGCTAGGTTCAGTTTGTCATATCTGGAGTACTTCTCCTGTCTTATCCGGTGTCCTGTGTGAATTTAAGTATGCTGTCTCTAATTCTCCCTTTCTCTCTTTCTTTCTCTCTCTCGGAGGACCTGAGCCCTAGGACCATGCCTCAGGACTACCTGGCATGATGACTCCTTGCTGTCCCCAGTCCACCTGGCCGTGCTGCTGCTCCAGTTTCAACTGTTCTGCCTGTGATTATTATTATTTGACCATGCTAGTCATTTATGAACATTTGAACATCTTGGCCATGTTCTGTTATAATCTCCACCCGGCACAGACAGAAGAGGACTGGCCACCCCTCATAGCCTGGTTCCTCTCTAGGTTTCTTCCTAGGTTTTGGCCTTTCTAGGGAGTTTTTCCTAGCCACCGTGCTTCTACACCTGCCTTGCTTGCTGTTTGTGGTTTTAGGCTGGGTTTCTGTACAGCACTTTAAGATATCAGCTGATGTACGAAGGGCTTTATAAATACATTTGATTTGATTTGAATATATCCTCCAAACCAAGGCTTTGAGGGCATTATCACTTTTATACAATGGTTACCATCATATTAAAATAATGATTGACATATTTTCATTAAAAACTTTTAATTCAGTTACTCATCCTTCCACGAGGATATAGTCCTGAGGTTGTTACCCAAGCCATCTGGTAGTTGGTTCGATTGGCATCGTTGCCATTCCAAACAAAAAATGGTTGCTATGCAGGCTTTTCCTCCTTGGTAGATAGCCGACTACACAGCTAACACAATCACTTCAAACTGAAGCTGAAAAGACAGCAAACCAGCTGCATTTGTTTTACCAGTTTGTCTATTGACATTTCTTTGCATATATCCATACAAATGTTGCGAATTCATGACTTCCACTGGCAGAGGAAAGCCGTCTGTCTCGTCCCGACACGTTCATTCTCGACGGGACAGTGGATATCACATTTCAATGTTGTAATAATGTTGCAAATGTCGGAGAGACAGACAGCAAGGTTCCTACAAATCTCAGCTGCTGTAAACCAAGTGCTAGCCAAAAGCAACGGGAGGTCTAGCTGCTTTTTACAGTGGAGATCAGGTTGATGCCTGGCCGGGACGTGCAGTGACTTTCCAGATGGAACAGTCAACAGGCATTTCGCTATCATAGCCAGTGGTAGTCTGAAATGCACAATGGCTGGAACATGCTTTTAACCAATCAGCATCCAGGATTAGACCCACCCATTGTATAAATATCCATGGCCCTGGACTAAGTACCACAGGATGTCACATCTATGCCCCGTCTGAAATACCCTTTCCTATACCTAGACACCTCTCCTATATCTGAAATACCCTTTCCTATACCTAGACACCTCTGCTAGATCTGAAATTCCCTTTCCTATACCTAGACACCTCTGCTAGATCTGAAATACCCTTTCCTATACCTAGACACCTCTCCTAGATCTGAAATACCCTTTCCTATACCTAGACACCTCTCCTAGATCTGAAATACCCTTTCCTATACCTGGACACCTCTCCTAGATCTAAAATGATCCATTGGAGCTTATGTACGATTAGGAGCAACTTCAGGGTTTTCTATCATAGAAAACCAAACAGTTCTACCTGCAGTTCTATCTGAAGTCAACTGCTAGAATGATCTAGTCTTACTGTGAGAGGTGTCAAACACCAGCCCACATAGCTCTCGCATGCTTGCTGAATGTGCTCCCCCCCTTCCCTTTCTTTCTCCTTCCCACCTTTTTCTTCCTCCCTCTCTTGATGACTTCATTAGTGCAGGGCTATCCGGTTTAACATTTAAACGAGGGTGACCGCGGGGTGAAACAGACACGAAGGCTGGCATTTCCACCATTTAATGGTTAGTCTACTACGGCAGTACAGTACAGGGATGGGTGTATCATTAGTTGAATCTAGAAATTGGGGCAGAGGGAGGAAGCTATGTTGGGGTATCCAGTGCTTTGGTAGGCATATAACAGCTAAACACTTGCAGGCTTCAGCAGTAGCTCTATGAAAGCATTTTATACCATCTCAAACATATGACAGCTCATAGGTCCAGTGTCCTGATGTTTTAACAGCTGTGTAAACTGTGTATTTCCTGAGGTCTTATGCTATGACAGCTGTATGAATGTTCATAGTACCTCCTTGAGTTGGTCCTTCTCTCTGAGGGCCAGAGCCAGACTCTCCTTCAGCTCTGTCACCTCTATGGCCCTCTCTGCCATCTGTATCTACACAGAGGAAACAGACCATCAGACAAACATCAGACAAACACTGTACCCATTGGCCACAAGGAACAGAGAACTTACAGATTTATCCTTTAAGAACCCATTGTAAGTCATCATGTATATACCATCCCAGACATAACCTAGTCTAGTGCACTGGGGTAAATATAAATCAAGCAAAGTTTACATGGCTGTGTGTCTGGGCTCTTCTCAAACAACTACAAAGGCAGCTACTCTGCCTGACTCTCTCCGACTCCCCCTCTCTCCAACTGACTCTCTTCCCACTATCTCCCCGACTCTCCCCCTCCCTCCCCCCTCTTCAGCTCCTCCCGACTCTTCCTCCCCCGACTCTCCTTCCCTCCCTCTCTCCGACTTTCCTTCACTCCCTCCCTCTCTCTCCCGCCAACTCTCCCTCCCTCCCTCCGACTCTCCCTCCCCCCCTCCCTCCGACTCTCCCTCCCCCGACTCTCCTTCCCTCCTTCTCTCCGACTTTCCTTCACTCCCTCCCTCTCTCTCCCGCCGACTCTCCCTCCCTCCAACTCCCCCTCCCTCCGACTCTCCCTCCCTCCGACTCTCCCTCCCCCGACTCTCCTTCCCTCCCTCTCTCCTTCCCGCCCTCCGACTCTCCTTCACTCCCTCCCTCTCTCTCCCGCCGACTCTCCCTCCAACTCCCTCCCTCCCTCCGACTCTCCCTCCAACCCTCCCTCGTCTGTCTTTTCCCCATTATCTCTTTCTACAGTATGTATCCATTTCCCTCCTCCTCCATTTCTCTTTCTCTCCCTTGTTCTTGGTGAAGGGGGCTGCAATAGTGCAATTCTCTCCATTCCTCTCCTCCTCTTTTCTGTCATCTCCTCTTAACTCCTCGTATATCCTCCCCTCTTCCCTTCGCCCTCCTCTCCTCCCCAGTGTGTGTGTGTGATGTAAACAGCTATAAAGCATGAGTATCTGTGTGTCTGGGGCTTGGGGTTATAACTGTGTGTATTTATCTCTATCTGGAGACATTATCGAGAGAGAGACTACTATTTACTGCACAGATAAACACACTCACTCACTCCCAGAGATCAAGCACACACTCACTCCCAGAGATCAAGCACACACTCACTCCCAGAGATCAAGCACACACTCACTCCCAGAGATCAAGCACACACTCACTCCCAGAGATCAAGCACACACTCCCTCCCAGAGATCAAGCACACACTCCCTCCCAGAGATCAAGCACACACACAGAGCTAGAAAGGAAGGCATTTTACTGTACTTGTGCATTGAAACTGAAACACACACACCCTCACTGAGCGAGAAGTACACACTTAATCGTGAGAAACACACACATTCAGTGTAGAGGACCATGGTGATGAACGGTTAAAGAGTAACAACCAAGCTAACCTCACAGGGCGGACCTAGACACAACCTTATCAACCTGGCAAAGAGACTGGGTGTGTTTGTGTGCCAGAATGTGTGCGTCCATGTGTGTGTACAAATGTGGTTAAATGTGAGCATGATCGTGTGTGTGCGTGTGTGGATGACTCACCCTGAATCGCTCCTCCTCATTGGCCAGTCTCTGTTTGAGCGTTTCGTTGATAGCACACTGCTCCGCCCACTTCTCCTCCATCCTCGCCAGCTCCTCCTCCACCGAACGAGTCTGCTCTTTCTCTACCTCCTCCACACTCCTCCTCTCATCCACCTCTTCAGCACTCCTCCTCTCATTCTCCACCTCCACCCAACTCTCCATCTTCATGCTCATGAACTCACCTCCTACACTCCTGTCCTTCTTCCTCTCCTCTTCCACACTCCCCTCTTCTTTCCCTTCCTCTCCTCCACTCACTTCCCTCTCGTCCCCATTTCTCCCCTTCCACTCCTTCTCCCCTACTCTCATGGTTTCCATGCCTGAGAATGTATTGGTGTATGTGTGTTCCCTGTCTTTGTAACTGCGGTTAGGGACAGCAGGCCTCTCAGTGTCTCCTCTCAGCACAGCTGCAGCCAGATTGCCTGCAAACACAAAGAAGTTAGAGGACTTAGTATTAAAGAGAAAAGTGTGTGTGTGTGTGTGTGGTCAGTACCTGCTGTAGGTGACTCTGGACTGGGTGTCAGTGGCTCCTGTGTCGTCTCAGTAGCAGCATTTCTTTTTGACTCCTACAGACATAAAGGGGAAATAAGTTGAGGAAGCCATTTCAGACCATTGAGATGTACCCCAATGATAAACTCTCAGTCATTAGATATAATGTTTCTGTTACTGAATCAGGCTGGGGACATAGGAGACCGCTTTGCTGCTTATGAAATGGCACCCTATTCACTAACATTCCCTACTTTTGACCAGAGCCCTAAGGGCCCTTATGAAATGTAGTGCACTATATAGGGAAGAGAGCCGTATGGGCCCTGGTCAAAAGTAGTGCACTATATAGGAAAGAGAGCCGTATGGGTCCTGGTCAAAAGTAGTGCACTATATAGGGAAGAGAGCCGTATGGGCCCTGGTCAAAAGTAGTGCACTACATAGGGAACATATATGTATGGGCCCTGGTCAAAAGTAGTGCACTACATAGGGAACATATATGTATGGGCCCTGGTCAAAAGTAGTGCACTATATAGGGAAGAGAGCCGTATGGGCCCTGGTCAAAAGTAGTGCACTCCATAGGGAACATATATGTATGGGCACTGGTCAAAAGTAGTGGACTAAATAAGGAAGCAACCTGTCAGTGGCCTTGGGTGTGTGCCACTAGATGGCGCTATGGTGTGGTGTATTACAGTACTGCAGACAGACAGACTCACCCCCTGGGCCTCGCTGAGCTTGGCCACCTGCCTGCGGAGTCGCTGACACTCCCTGTACTTCTCCTTGTAGTGCTCAGCGGCCATGTGGAGACGCAGCTTCAGCTCCTCCACTTCTCTCTGTAGCTCAGCCTCCGCCTCAGACACCACACATCCCCCCTCACTGGAGGTCCCCACACCCTGAGAAAGAGGGAGGGGGAGTAGTTCAGCACAAATAAATCATTCAATATTGGAATTCTGTTACTAAATTTGTCTACAGCACACAGCAGTTGTACTCTTACATTTCTATTCTTAAAAACTAAGAAAGATCCATCTGTGGATATCTATGGTCTCCTTACCACTTCCTGTTGGGAGGTGGTCCTCATGCGGTCCAGCTGCGTCTCCATTCGCCGGCACTCGGCCTGGGCATCGGCCAGGCTGGCGCGGAGGGCGTCGACCTCCAGGCGGGCGCGGTACAGCTCGGTCATGGTGCGGTCGCGGGCACTCGCTGAGTCGCGGAGCTCTGACACCAACATGGCGGCCTGCTGGCGAGACGCCTGGAGCTGCTCCTCGGCCTGGCGAAGCTTCTCCCTCAGACGACCCATCTCAGCCTGGAGAGAGGGAGGGGCAGACAGGTTAATACACACAGGTGCTGCGAGGCCTGACACACAGTAACTGCTACCTCAGAAGGGCTATCTTAGCTTACATGTGTGTCTTTCTTTTCTAAATAAAAGGGTCAGGGTCAACATTTCTAAATGGTTTGATATACATTTAAATATGATTTTCTTGCAGCTTCACGTGTAGTTACAGGAATAAGAGTCTAGGTAGGCACAATGAGGACTGGCCACCCCACATAGCCTGGTTCCTCTCTAGGTTTCTTCCTAGGTTCTAGCCTTTCTAGGGAGTTTTTCCTAGCCACCGTGCTTCTACACCTGCATTGCTTGCTGTTTGGGGTTTTAGGCCGGGTTTCTGTACAGCACTTTGAGATATCAGCTGATGTACAAAGGGCTATATAAATACATTTGATTTGAATGAGACCTTAACTCGAGCAACAACAAAACATCTACATGTCATTCAAAAATGTCCCATGAAACATGGACACTGCATGTCTGTTAGTGCTTTAGTCAACTTCTCTTATCATTTATACCCATGCTAAACAGCAAAAGATAAACAGCATTTCTATATTTTGTAATAGTTTATATGATCATTTAATACAATAATATAATACAATTGGTTCTGTCAACAAAATCATTGACAATAATAATAATAAAAATAATAACCAATAATGAAATTATTATAAATCTGTAAAGTTTTAATGGTGTGTGTGTGTGAAAATTAGACATCACATTCTTGCTTCCTCTGTCCTTGTTTCCTCCACTCCTTGAAAGTGCATTGGAGCCCGAGGGGAGGAACCTTCCCTCCTCTCCCCCAATGTGCTTTGAGAGGGAGGTGAGGAATGGAGGAAACAAGAGGAGAATCTAAATTGCATTTCCTAAATTCCTGACACCCTTCTCAAAAACCCATTGATAAGAAGGTGAGATGGGAAACACAATCTAGTAAATGAATGGGTTAAGAATATAGAAATATAAAAATGTATGAATGAGCAGTGACAGAGCAGCTAAGATGCAATTTGTATTTTATTTTATCTTTATTTAACTAGGCAAGTCAGTTAAGAACAAATTCTTATTTACAATGACAGCCTAGGAACAGTGGGTTAACTGCCTTGTTCAGGGGCAGAATGACAGATTTTTACAGTGTCAGCTCGGGTATTCGATCTAGTAACCTTTCGGTTACTGGCCCAACGCTCTAACTACTAGGCTACCTGCCGCCCCAATAGATAGTGTAGGATACAGTATATACATGAGATGACTACTAGGCTACCTGCCGCCCCAATAGATAGTGTAGGATACAGTATATACATGAGATGACTACTAGGCTACCTGCCGCCCCAATAGATAGTGTAGGATACAGTATATACATGAGATGACTACTAGGCTGCCTGCCGCCCCAATAGATAGTGTAGGATACAGTATATACATGAGATGAGTAATGTGAGAAATGTAAACATTCTTAAAGTGGCATTATTAAAGTGACTAGTGTTCTGTTTATTAAAGTGGCCAATGATATCAAGTCTGTAGGTAGGCAGCAGCCTCCCTGTTCTAGTGATGGCTGTTTAACAATCTGATGGCGATGAGATAGAAGCTGTTTATCGATCTCTCTGTCCCAGCTTTGATGCATCTGTACTGACCTCCCCTTCTGGATGATAGCGGGGTGAACAGGCAGTGGCTTGGGTGGTTATTGTCCTTGATTATCTTTTTTGTATTCCCGCAACAAAGCCTCCTTCACTCACGCCGCCAAATTTACCATAGTAAAACTGACTATCCTACCGATCCTCGACTTCGGCAATGTCATCTACAAAATAGCTTCCAATACTCTACTCAGCAAACTGGATGCAGTTTATCACAGTGCCATCCGTTTTGTTACTAAAGCACCTTATACCACCCACCACTGCGACCTGTATCCTCTAGTCGGCTGGCCCTCGCTACATATTGGAAAGCTGCCGCAGTTATCCCCCTCTTCAAAGGGGGAGACACCCTGGACCCAAACTGTTACAGACCTATATCCATCCTGCCCTGCCTATCTAAGGTCTTCGAAAGCCAAGTCAACAAACAGGTCACTGACCATCTCGAATCCCACTGTACCTTCTCCGCTGTGCAATCTGGTTTCCGAGCCGGTCACGGGTGCACCTCAGCCACACTCAAGGTACTAAACGATATCATAACCGCCATTGATAAAAGACAGTACTGTTCAGCCGTCTTCATCGACCTTGCCAAGGCTTTCGACTCTGTCAATCACCATATTCTTATCGGCAGACTCAGTAGCCTCGGTTTTTCGGATGACTGCCTTGCCTGGTTCACCAATTACTTTGCAGACAGAGTTCAGTGTGTCAAATCGGAGGGCATGCTGTCCGGTCCTCTGGCAGTCTCTATGGGGGTGCCACAGGGTTCAATTCTCGGGCCGACTCTTTTCTCTGTATACATCAATGATGTTGCTCTTGCTGCGGGCGATTCCCTGATCCACCTCTACGCAGACGACACCATTCTATATACTTTCGGCCCGTCATTGGACACTGTGCTATCTAACCTCCAAACAAGCTTCAATGCCATACAACACTCCTTCCGTGGCCTCCGACTGCTCTTAAACGCTAGTAAAACCAAATGCATGCTTTTCAACCGATCGCTGCCTGCACCCGCATCCCCGCCTAGCATCACCACCCTGGATGGTTCCGACCTAGAATATGTGGACATCTATAAGTACCTAGGTGTCTGGCTAGACTGCAAACTCTCCTTCCAGACTCATATCAAACATCTCCAATCAAAAATCAAATCAAGAGTCGGCTTTCTATTCCGTAACAAAGCCTCCTTCACTCATGCCGCCAAGCTTACCCTAGTAAAACTGACTATCCTACCGATCCTCGACTTCGGCGATGTCATCTACAAAATGGCTTCCAACACTCTACTCAGCAAACTGGATGCAGTCTATCACAGTGCCATCCGTTTTGTCACTAAAGCACCTTATACCACCCACCACTGCGACTTGTATGCTCTAGTCGGCTGGCCCTCGCTACATATTCGTCGCCAGACCCACTGGCTCCAGGTCATCTACAAGTCCATGCTAGGTAAAGCTCCGCCTTATCTCAGCTCACTGGTCACGATGGCAACACCCATCCGTAGCACGCACTCCAGCAGGTGTATCTCACTGATCATCCCTAAAGCCAACACCTCATTTGGCCGCCTTTCGTTCCAGTACTCTGCTGCCTGTGACTGGAACGAATTGCAAAAATCGCTGAAGTTGGAGACTTTTATCTCCCTCACCAACTTCAAACATCAGCTATCTGAGCAGCTAACCGATCGCTGCAGCTGTACATAGTCTATTGGTAAATAGCCCACCCATTTTCACCTACCTCATCCCCATACTGTTTTTATTTATTTATTTTTCTGCTCTTTTGCACACCAATATCTCTCTACCTGTACATGACCATCTGATCATTTATCACTCCAGTGTTAATCTGCAAAATTGTAATTATTCGCCTACCTCATGCCTTTTGCACACATTGTATATAGACTCCCCCTTTGTTTTCTACTGTGTTATTGACTTGTTAATTGTTTACTCCATGTGTAACTCTGTGTTGTCTGCTCATACTGCTATGCTTTATCTTGGCCAGGTCGCAGTTGCAAATGAGAACTTGTTCTCAACTAGCCTACCTGGTTAAATAAAGGTGAAATAAAAATAAAAATAAATAAAAATAAAATAAAAATTTGTCGCCAGACCCACTGGCTCCAGGTCATCTACAAGTCCATGCTAGGTAAAGCTCCGCCTTATCTCAGTTCACTGGTCACGATGGCAACACCCGCCCGTAGCACGCGCTCCAGCAGGTGTATCTCACTGATCATCCCTAAAGCCAACACTGCATTTGGCCGCCTTTCGTTCCAGTTCTCTGCTGCCTGTGACTGGAACGAATTGCAAAAATCGCTGAAGTTGGAGACTTTTATCTCCTTCACCAACTTCAAACATCTGCTATCTGAGCAGCTAACCGATCGCTGCAGCTGTACATAGTCCATCTGTAAATAGCCCACCCAATTTACCTACCTCATCCCCATATTGTTTTTATTTATTTACTTTTCTGCTCTTTTGCACACCAGTATCACTACCTGTACTTGACCATCTGATCATTTATCACTCCAGTGTTAATCTGCAAAATTGTAATTATTCGCCTACCTCCTCATGCCTTTTGCACACAATGTATATAGACTCTCTCTTTTTTTTTCCTACTGTGTTATTGACTTGTTAATTGTTTACTCCATGTGTAACTCTGTGTTGTCTGTTCACACTGCTATGCTTTATATTGGCCAGGTCGCAGTTGCAAATGAGAACTTGGCACCTGTTTGAACTTGTTATCAGTATAAAAAACACCTGTCCACAACCTCAAACAGTCACACTCCAAACTCCACTATGGCCAAGACCAAAGAGCTGTCAAAGGACACCAGAAACAAAATTGTAGACCTGCACCAGGCTGGGAAGACTGAATCTGCAATAGGTAAGTAGCTTGGTTTGAAGAAATCAACTGTGGGAGCAATTATTAGGAAATGGAAGACATACAAGACCACTGATAATCTCCCTCGATCTGGGGCTCCACGCAAGATCTCACCCCAAAATGATCACAAGAACGGTGAGCAAGAATCCCAGAACCACACGGGGGGACCTAGTGAATGACCTGCAGAGAGCTGGGACCAAAGCCTACCATCAGTAACACACTACGCCGCCAGGGACTCAAATCCTGCAGTGCCAGACGTGTCCCCCTGCTTAAGCCAGTACATGTCCAGGCCCGTCTGAAGTTTGCTAGAGAGCATTTGGATGATCCAGAAAAAGATTGGGAGAATGTCATATGGTCAGATGAAACCAAAATATAACTTTTTGGTAAAAACTCAACTCGACGTGTTTGGAGGACAAAGAATGCTGAGTTGCATCCAAAGAACACCATACCTACTGTGAAGCATGGGGGTGGAAACATCATGCTTTGGGGCTGTTTTTCTGCAAAGGGACCAGGACGACTGATCCGTGTAAAGGAAAGAATGAATGGGGCCATGTATCGTGAGATTTTAAGTGAAAACCTCCTTCCATCAGCAAGGGCATTGAAGATGAAACGTGGCTGGCTCTTTCAGCATGACAATGATCCCAAACACACCTCCCAGGCAACAAGGGAGTGGCTTCGTAAGAAGCATTTCAAGGTCCTGGTGTGGCCTAGCCAGTCTCCAGATCTCAACCCCATAGAAAATCTTTGGAGGGAGTTGAAAGTCCGTGTTGCCCAGCAACAGCCCCAAAACATCACTGCTCTAGAGGAGATCTGCATGGAGGAATGGGCCAAAATACCAGCAACAGTGTGTGAAAACCTTATGAAGACTTACAGAAAACGTTTGACCTCTGTCATTGCCAACAAAGGGTATATAGAAAAGTATTGAGACAAACTTTTGTTATTGACCAAAAACGTATTTTCCACCATAATTTGCAAATAAATTCATTAAAAATCCTACAATGGGATTTTCTGGATTTTTTTTCTCATTTTGTCTGTCATAGTTGAAGTGTACCTATGATGAAAATTACAGGCCTCTCTCATCTTTTTAAGTGGGAGAACTTGCACAATTGGTGGCTGACTAAATACTTTTTTGCCCCACTGTATACTGTGTACTGGGGTATCTGGAAACAGCCACTGGATGCTTTTTCAAACTGTTGAAGCTATTTCTTCGAAGTTTTTCAACACATTTTAATATGTGCAGCTACTTTAAGTGAATACCTGCAGTCAACTTGATAAAGCAGATCGCGTTCTTCATTTCACCTGTCACATTATTTTACATTATGAAGCTCACCAAGCTCACCCAGAACAGTTGAGTCAGACATGTGTTTGTTAGTAAATAGCACAACGAGAGAAAGCGGGAGCAGGTGAGTCCAGCTGTGTGTTGACAGGGCTCACACTTCACATTGAAAAGGCAACAGTGTTTTTTTGCTTCAATAGATTGATCAGGGACGCGCAACTATAGTTAACCTTCACAGAAAATACTTCAGTGCAACACAACACATTCAGCAGAAAATAGATTCATTTTCATCAGATGCAACGCTATTTGGCTGGCAGCCACACAAGTCAATTATCTCACAATGTTTTGCAAAAATTATGAATGGCCATCATATTTCTAATGTTTATCATAGAAAGAATGTATCCATCTACATTTCCTAATGTTTATCTTAAATTTAATCTAGCATTTTACCAGAGAAAAGTATGCTGGTTACACAAAGTTAATCTAGCATAGTACTGGAGAAAAGTAGCTACACATAGAAAAGTACTGGAGAAAAGTAGCTACACATAGAAAAGTACTCAGGAAAAGTAGCTACACAGAAAACTCCTGGGGAAAAGTAGCTACACATAGAAAACTCCTGGGGAACAGTAGCTACACATAGAAAACTCCTGGGGAAAAGTAGCTACACATAGAAAACTCCTGGGGAAAAGTAGCTACACATAGAAAACTCCTGGGGAAAAGTAGCTACACATAGAAAACTCCTGGGGAAAAGTAGCTACACATAGAAAACTCCTGGGGAAAAGTAGCTACACATAGAAAACTCCTGGGGAACAGTAGCTACATGTAGAAAACTCCTGGGGAAAAGTAGCTACACGTAGAAAACTCCTGGGGAAAAGTAGCTACATATAGAAAACTCCTGGGGAAAAGTAGCTACACATAGAAAACTCCTGGGGAAAAGTAGCTACACATAGAAAACTCCTGGGGAAAAGTAGCTACACGTAGAAAACTCCTGGGGAAAAGTAGCTACACATAGAAAACTCCTGGGGAACAGTAGCTACACGTAGAAAACTCCTGGGGAAAAGTAGCTACACATAGAAAACTCCTGGGGAAAAGTAGCTACACGTAGAAAACTCCTGGGGAAAAGTAGCTACATATAGAAAACTCCTGGGGAAAAGTAGCTACACGTAGAAAACTCCTGGGGAAAAGTAGCTACACGTAGAAAACTCCTGGGGAAAAGTAGCTACACATAGAAAACTCCTGGGGAACAGTAGCTACACGTAGAAAACTCCTGGGGAACAGTAGCTACACATAGAAAACTCCTGGGGAAAAGTAGCTACACATAGAAAACTCCTGGGGAAAAGTAGCTACACATAGAAAACTCCTGGGGAAAAGTAGCTACACAGAAAACTCCTGGGGAAAAGTAGCTACACATAGAAAACTCCTGGGGAAAAGTAGCTACACATAGAAAACTCCTGGGGAAAAGTAGCTACACATAGAAAACTCCTGGGGAAAAGTAGCTACACATAGAAAACTCCTGGGGAACAGTAGCTACACGTAGAAAACTCCTGGGGAAAAGTAGCTACACATAGAAAACTCCTGGGGAACAGTAGCTACACGTAGAAAACTCCTGGGGAAAAGTAGCTACACATAGAAAATGCCTGGGGAACAGAAGCTACACATTGGTCATGAAGCTCTAACTGACAGAATGCCCGTTGGTGAATTCTCATCCGAGTGGAGAAGTGCAACTGAAGCACAAAATGACTGATGCCAAGCAGAAATTACAATAAGAAGCATTTTACATCTGCATTTACAAAACGCAGCAAGATATTTGTTATGCATTTTATTTTTTTATCCTGTGAGAAAAATGCAGAATTCTGCATTTAATGCAACCCTTAAGTTTGATTTGCTAGTGGCTGAATTAATAAGGTGACAGGGCATCATATTGAGAAGTCAAAGCCGTTTGTACAGCTGCCACTATCTTGATTTTCTTGCTTTCCCTACTTTCCGCTCTCAGCACATCTTCTCCTCCAAGCAGAGCAGGCAGGTCCGTTGCCTTAGCAACTCCACTCCACTCAGACACAGTGTGCAGCCTACACATGCTGCTCCAGAGCAAGTACTGTTCTTCCTTCAGACAAGCATTCTGGTAATAAACGCGTAATACTGTGTATATCCTGGTATGAGAGAAGAACTGCAAGACAATATGAACACCTGGATACTGCCAGGCCCATGAAAACTGTTTTCACACCATAACATAGGAAGATAGAAAATGTTACGAGGTTACAGTACACTTCCGAGATCTCCTCCAACCCTCCCTAAAAAGGTTTTGATACTACTCCTGAATTATATTGAATGTATCTATGTTCCCCCTTTATATCTAAATGTATTAATGACTTTGTAACAGCTCCAAACAGATGTCCATTAGAACAAATGCTCACTGCTACCCTAATTTATAGAAAGACCCATATGAACACACACACACCCCTCCCTCCTCACCTTGTCGACAGCGTGTGTGTGCAGCTCTTTCTCCAGGCATTCTTTCTGAGTGACGCAGGCTCGGAGCCTGTCCAGTTCTTCCTGGAACTGAGCGATGGTCACCTCTCTGTTGAGCTCCACAGCCTTCAGCATCTGCAGCTCTGCACTCAGCTTAGTGTTCTCTAGCTCCGTGCTACGCAGGTGGACCTACACACACACACAGGCAGAGAGACCATTATAGACACACAGACAAAGAAAGACGATTATGAACACACACACACATACAGTTGAAGTCTGATGTTTACATACACTTAGGTTGGAGTCATTAAAACTCGTTTTTCAACAACTCCACAAATTTCTTGTTAACAAACTATAGTTTTGGCAAGTCGGTAAGGACATCTACTTTGTGCATGACATAAGTAATTTTTCCAACAATTGTTTACAGAAAGATTATTTCACTTATAATTCACTGTTCCAGTGTGTGTTTACATACACTAAGTTGACTGTGCCTTTAAACAGCTTGGAAAATTACAGAAAATGATGTCATTGCTTTAGAAGCTTCTGATAGGCGAATTAACATAATTTGAGTCAATTGGGGGTGTACCTGTGGATGTATTTCAAGGCCTACCTTCAAACTCAGTGCCTCTTTGCTTGACATCATGGGAAAATCAAAAGAAATCAACCAAGACCTCAGAAAAAATTTGTAGACCTCCACAAGTCTGGTTCATCCTTGGAAGCAATTTCCAAACACCTGAAGGTACCACGTTCATCTGTACAAACAATAGTACGCAAGTATAAACACCATGGGACCACGCAGGCGTCATACCGCTCAGGAAGGAGATGCATTCTGTCTCCTAGAGATGAACGTAGTTTGGTGCGAAAAGTACAAATCAATCCCAGAACAGCAGCAAAAGACCTTGTGAAGATGCTGGAGGAAACAGATACAAAAGTATCTATATCCACAGTAAAACAAGTCCTATTTCGACATAACCTGAAAGGCCGCTCAGCAAGGAAGAAGCCACTGTTCCAAAACCACCATAAATAAGCCAGCCACCATCTCAACCGTGGCAGCATCATGTTGTGGAGATGCTTTGCTGCAGGAGGGACTGGTGCACTTCACAAAATAGATGGCATCATGAGGGAGAAAAATTATGTGGATATATTGAAGCAACATCTCAAGGCATCAGTCAGGAAGTCAAAGCTTGGTAACAATTGGGTCTTCCAAATGGACAATGACCACAAGCATACTTCCAATGTTGTGGCAAAATGGCTCAAGGACAACAAAGTCAAGGTATTGGAGTGGCCATCAAAAAGCCCAGACCTCAATCCTATAGCAAATTTGTGGGCAGAACTGAAAAAGTGTGTGCAAGCAAGGAGGCCTACAAACCTGACTCAGTTACACCAGCTCTGTCAGGAGGAATGGGCCAAAATTCACCCAACTTATTGTGGGAAGCGTGTGGAAGGCGACCCGAAACGTTGGACCCAAAACAATTTAAAGGCAATGCTACCAAATACTAATTGAGTGTATGTAAACTTCTGACCCACTGGGAATGTGATGAAAGAAATAAAAGCTGAAATATATCATTCTCTCAACTATTATTCTGACATTTCACATTCTTAAAATAAAGTGGTGATCCTAACTGACCTAAGACAGGGAATTTTTACTTGGATTAAATGTCATGAATTGAGAAAAACTGAGTTTAAATGTATTTGGCTAAGGTGTATGAAACTTCTGACTTCAACTGTAGATACATGTGCATACACAGTGTATCATTTCACCTTGTAAAGGTCCCTCTCGTCCTTCTCATTCTTCAGTTGGGTCTCCAGAGTGTCTTTATCTGCTGTCAGCTTCTTTAACCTGTCTCTCAGACTGGACAACAACAACTGCATTAATACCAATAATGTTCTCTCTAGTTTTCTGTACTGTATGTCATTTGAGTATAGTACTGTATCTATGGTGTTTCTCATCAACAGTCCAGTTAGTTTCCTTATAGTCCTTTGTGTGTGTGTGTGTGTGTGTGTGTGTGTGTGTGGCAGGTTTTCCACTAGGCGGTAATAGCCGGCTCTTGGCCTATAAAAAATGAAAAAAGCTGATAATTAAAATTGGTGCCAGGCCGGGAGAAGAAAAAAATAGATTGCGAAATAATGTTTTTTAGCTTATTTAAATGGTGGAAATACTAGTCGATGGAAATACATTTGACTGGCCATGCTTATCGGTCTATAGGGTCATTTGCATAATTGTGTGTAATTAAATTGCAGCGTGCATAGGCTACTGTATATTCCTTATGAATCTTATTTCTCACACCCCTACAGCACACAGATACAGAGCCTTGGAGCTGAACAATCTGCAGCAGCAGCATCTCAAACTGCAACAGATGGCAGGCCTCATCAGTGCGTCACACACCACTTCGCAATGAGCTGGAGGCAGTACGCGTTTTGAAAACACACAGTTAATTGTTTGAAAGCTGAACGTTTTAACATGCATTATGAGGCATGTCTTACCTTGCTTCAAAGCAGCCTATTAGATCTACACCACTCCCATGTGCGCTGCCCTTTTGACAACGGCGTTTTCTGCTAATTGCATTATGGAAAGAACATTTGCGTGTAGCCTACTGCCTTGTGCGCATCGCTGAGCTTTATAATGTGAAGAAATAATAGTTCATCAACATTTGAAGATAAACGCTCTGTTCTGTTGCCCTCATTGCTTTTTAAGTATTTAAAAATAAATTTTTATGTAGCTTAGGCTTACTGGTTGTATGAATTTGGGCTCTATCTTCCCACAGCTGTCCCAGTCTGTTTGGAATAGGCTATTCCTCGACAAGCTGACCAATAGAATAGGTCAACTTTTCTACTATGGGGGATAGTAGATTGGCGTAGGTTAGTGATTTGGCTGTTTGTTACTCCTCTTGTTGGCTGAGGAAAAGTAAATGTGGACAGTTATTCGAGCATCTTCAAAATGCGCATCTGAATTCAGTATGAAGGACTACACATTGTTGCATGCTCAACATGTTCTGTTAATATGAATTACCATAATCCAAATGTGATTTCTGTCATTCTGAGCAGTGTGGGTGGACGCCCTAATCAGGTTACACACCCAATGGAAATGGGTCCTCCAGATTTATCAAATGTCCGGTAAATTAAAATGTTGCCGGTCAAATGTCCTGTCCACATTTTCCTAATGGAAACCCTGATGTGTGGCATGTGTGTTCCTCCTCACCAGTCCAGTTCCTATCCTTCCAGTGTGTGTTCCTCCTCACCAGTCCAGTTCGGTCTCTTTCTGCAGCCCTCTCTGTGTGACTCCCAGTAGGTCCTCCTCCAGCTGTCTGACCCGGTCTGTGGCCTCCTGCAGTCTCCTCCTCACCTCCTCCCTCTCCTCTGACAGGCCCTGGGAGGAGCGTAGCAGCTCCTGCAACCACACCACAGGCGACTTCAGCTGTCAATCACACTGTTATTCAATCACTGGCCCTTGTCGGTCAGTCCTGTTAGACCAGAGGTGTCAAACTCAATTCCTGGAAGGCTGAGTGTTTTCTGTTTTTTGTCTTTTCCTTTCAAATTGTGTTCAACTAAGACCCAGACAATGAGATGAGGGGAGTTCCAACCTAATCAATGACCTTTACTGATCAAGTAAAATGGAGGGAAATGCTGCAAATGCTTGGCTTTGTATTGAGTTTGACCCTCTCAATCAAAATGCTGTGTGATAACGAATGACGATTGGCAATGTTCTGAAACAAGAGGCAACCATGAGAACCAGTTGGAGTCTATCTATCCAGTATCTTGTACCTGGTCCTGCCAGTGATCTCCCCTGTTGGAACATGTTGAGAAGTAGAGGACATTAAATCACCCACAACACACTGCACCTGACAGACCAGCACGCCTACATAAACACCCCTGCATCACTCAACACGCACACACACGCACTTATGCATCAGACAGACAGGCACATCACATCCATCAAACATACAGGTGCAGTATATACATTTATATTTGTTTTGGGAAACACGTGCACAGTGTCACACCCAGATGTCATGTGTAGTTCAGGTACAGCCCGCTGGCTCCCTGGAGGACTGTATGATTTCAACTGCAGCCATTTGGGAGACACTTTAGCAGCGCAAAAGACCTTATAAAACATGGTGTCGTAAAATTAGCAGCCGCAAAATATGTACTTACGTTTTCATGGTCCAGCTAAAGGATATTTTCATCAGTGCTGCACTAAAGGGCTATGGTGAATATACTCAAATGTTCTTGTGTACTGCACAAATGAACGAGCACACACACACACACACACCACTGATTTCATAAGAGAAACCCTTGTTGAATGAAGAATCTGACATTAATAATCTATGTACATTTTATTTACAGCAATTTAGTACTTCATAAAATGACCAAGTCAGAAATCTCTCAAAGCTGTCTACCACACACACATTCCTTTTACTATCCTTGTGGGGACCAAACAATTGATACCCATTCAAAATCCTATTTTCCCAAAAACCTAATTCAAACCCTACACCTAACCCTAATTCAAACCCTATACCTAACCCCTAACCCTAATTCAAACCCTACACCTAACCCCTAACCCTAATTCAAACCCTACACCTAACCCTAATTCAAACCCTACACCTAACCCTTAACCCTAATTCAAACCCTATACCTAACCCCTAACCCTAATTCAAACCCTACACCTAACCCTAATTCAAACCCTATACCTAACCCCTAACCCTAATTCAAACCCTATACCTAACCCCTAACCCTAATTCAAACCCTATACCTAACCCCTAACCCTAATTCAAACCCTATACCTAACCCCTAACCCTAATTCAAACCCTATACCTAACCCCTAACCCTAATTCAAACCCTACACCTAACCCTAATTCAAACCCTATACCTAACCCCTAACCCTAATTCAAACCCCATACCTAACCCTTAATCCTAATTCAAACCCTATACCTAACCCCTAACCCTAACTCAAACCCTATACCTAACCCCTAACCCTAATTCAAACCCTACACCTAACCCTAATTCAAACCCTATACCTAACCCCTAACCCTAATTTAAACCCTACACCTAACCCCTAACCCTAATTCAAACCCTATACCTAACCCCTAACCCTAATTCAAACCCTATACCTAACCCCTAACCCTAATTCAAACCCTATACCTAACCCCTAACCCTAATTCAAACCCTACACCTAACCCTAATTCAAACCCTATACCTAACCCCTAACCCTAATTCAAACCCTATACCTAACCCCTAACCCTAATTCAAACCCTATACCTAACCCTAATTCAAACCCTATACCTAACCCCTAAGCCTAATTCAAACCCTATACCTAACCCCTAAGCCAACCCTATACCTAACCCCTAACCCTAATTCAAACCCTATACCTAACCCCTAACCCTAATTCAAACCCTATACCTAACCCCTAAGCCAAACCCTATACCTAACCCCTAACCCTAATTCAAACCCTATACCTAACCCCTAAGCCTAATCCAAACCCTATACCTAACCCCTAAGGCTAATTCAAACCCTATACCTAACCCCTAAGCCTAATTCAAACCCTATACCTAACCCCTAAGCCTAATTCAAACCCTATACCTAACCCCTAAGCCAAACCCTATACCTAACCCTAATTCAAACCCTATACCTAACCCCTAAGCCTAATTCAAACCCTATACCTAACCCCTAAGCCAAACCCTATACCTAACCCCTAACCCTAATTCAAACCCTATACCTAACCCCTAACCCTAATTCAAACCATATACCTAACCCAAGCCCTATACCTAACCCTAATTCAAACCCTATACCTAACTCCTAACCCTAATTCAAACCCTATACCTAACCCTAATTCAAACCCTAAACCTAACCCTATACCTAACCCTAATTCACACCCTATACCTAACCCCTAACCCAAACCCTATACCTAACCCCTAACCCTAATTCAAACCCTATACCTAACCCCTAACCCTAATTCAAACCCTATACCTAACCCCTAACCCTAATTCAAACCCTATACCTAACCCCTAAGCCAACCCTATACCTAACCCAAACCCTATACCTAACCCCTAACCCTAATTCAAACCCTATACCTAACTAACCCATAAGCCTAAAATATACTTTTTCCTTGTGAGGGATCAACAAAATGCCCCCACCTGTCCAAATGTTCCTTTTTTAATATTCCTGTGAGGACCTCTGGTCCCCATAAGGATACTAAAACACACACACACTAGGAAAAAGCACCAGGGGGCAGTAAGAGACTGGTTCCATATCATCAACGTTCTCCCCTAAATTTCCTCCACTCTCCTTCCTCCTCTCATCCTCCCTGCTTCCCTCCTCTCATCCTCCCTGCTTCCCTCCTCTCTCCTTTCATCCTCCCCCTATTTCCTCTAGTTTCAGTGGGTTAAATCTTACGTTGCAGGTTAAGTCACATGGAAATGTTTATTCACTGAACAACACCAAATGGTACTTCAAATAAATTACAAAATTGAAGTCACTCTCAGCAGTTGTAATAAGATGAGAAATGAGAGAGTGAGAAAGAGAGAAAAACAGAGAGAAAAAGAGAGAGCGAGACGGCGAGAGAGAGAGCAGTGCCCCTAGTACATTGGCGTGACTGAGTCATGTTACTCCCTAAACTGGGCAGGGCCTTCCTTCACCCAGGCGGTTATGCAGACAACCGTCTCTCATTCCACATGCATTTTAAAACAAGTTACAAGTGGGTGGCATTGTGAGTGTGTGTGTCAGTGGGATTGAGTGTGTGTGTGGGGGAGGAGTGGTCTGTGTGTATGTATGTGGCCTTGACGTCATATTTGTTCACTCTGTGGTTGAGATGGCATTGCCCTGATGCCAGATGCCTGGGAGACCGTGTCCAGTTAGCGTCCTGGCCCAGTGAGTCAGCTCGTTAAAAAGGGACAGAGAGACAGGCACACACACACGAAACAAACAAAAAAATATGACACACTGTGCAAACACAGTGCACACACACTCCTTTGTGTGTTCAACCATGGACACAGATCATTCATAAACTTCATTAACGTTGATGTTTTGAACCTGTGATCACTGAATAGGAACTGGCACTCAGGTTTCTCTCTTCTGCTCCCTCGCTCTGTACAGTCTCCTGTGCTACGTATTTCTCTCTCCCTCCCTCACCTGGCTGTGTGTGCATAGCAGGCTGCAGGTCTCTCTCCCTCCCTCCCTCACCTGGTTGTGTGTAGCAGGCTGCAGGTCTCTCTCCCTCCCTCCCTCACCTGGTTGTGTGTGCGTTGCAGGCTGCAAGTCTCTCTCCCTCCCTCACCTGGTTGTGTTTTTGTTGCAGGCTGCAAGTCTCTCTCTCCCTCCCTCACCTGGTTGTGTGCGCGTAGCAGGCTGCAGGTCTCTCTCCCTCCCTCCCTCCCTCACCTGGTTGTGTGTGCGTAGCAGGCTGCAAGTCTCTCTCTCCCTCCCTCACCTGGTTGTGTGCGCGTAGCAGGCTGCAGGTCTCTCTCCCTCCCTCCCTCACCTGGTTGTGTGTGCGTAGCAGGCTGCAGGTCTCTCTCCCCTCCCTCACCTGGTTGTGTGTGCGTAGCAGGCTGCAGGTCTCCCTCCCTCACCTGGTTGTGTGTGCGTAGCAGGCTGCAGGTCTCCCTCCCTCCCTCACCTGGTTGTGTGTGCGTAGCAGGCTGCAGGTCTCTCTCCCTCCCTCACTTGGTTGTGTGTGCGTAGCAGGCTGCAGGTCTCTCCCTCCCTCACCTGGTTGTGTGTGCGTAGCAGGCTGCAGGTCTCTCTCCCTCCCTCACCTGGTTGTGTGTGCGTAGCAGGCTGCAGGTCTCTCTCCCTCCCTCACCTGGTTGTGTGTGCGTAGCAGGCTGCAGGTCTCTCCCTCCCTCACCTGGTTGTGTGTGCATAGCAGGCTGCAGGTCTTTCTCCCTCACCTGGCTGTGTGTGCGTAGCAGGCTGCAGGTCTCTCTCCCCTCCCTCACCTGGTTGTGTGTGCGTAGCAGGCTGCAGGTCTCTCTCCCCTCCCTCACCTGGTTGTGTGTGCGTAGCAGGCTGCAGGTCTCTCTCTCTCCCTCACCTGGTTGTGTGTGCGTAGCAGGCTGCAGGTCTCTCTCCCTCACCTGGTTGTGTGTGCGTAGCAGGCTGCAGGTCTCTCTCCCTCCCTCACCTGGTTATGTGTGCGTAGCAGGCTGCAGGTCTCTCTCCCTCCCTCACCTGGTTGTGTGTGCGTAGCAGGCTGCAGGTCTCTCCCTCCCTCACCTGGTTGTGTTTGCCTAGCAGGCTCCAAGTCTCTCTCCCTCCCTCACCTGGTTGTGTGTGCTTAGCAGGCTGCAGGTCTCTCTCCCTCCCTCACCTGGTTGTGTGTGCGTAGCAGGCTGCAGGTCTCCCTCCCTCCCTCACCTGGTTGTGTTTTCGTTGCAGGCTGCAAGTCTCTCTCTCCCTCCCTCACCTGGTTGTGTGCGCGTAGCAGGCTGCAGGTCTCTCTCCCTCCCTCCCTCACCTGGTTGTGTGTGCGTAGCAGGCTGCAGGTCTCTCCCCTCCCTTCCTCACCTGGTTGTGTGTGCGTAGCAGGCTGCAGGTCTCCCTCCCTCACCTGGTTGTGTGTGCGTAGCAGGCTGCAGGTCTCCCTCTCCTGCTCTCTCTCTCTGTGCAGCCTCCTGTGCTCCTCCTGCAGCTGCTGCTTCTCCTCTTGCAGGTGGTGCATGGTCTTCAACAGCTCCCTGCGCTCCTGCTGCGCCTCCTCTACACGCTGCTTCTCACCAGAGGATAGAAGAGGAGACTGTGTACCAGTAACATTTAGACAGCTATACTGTGTGTGTGTGTGTGTGTGTGTGTGTGTGTGTGTGTGTGTGTGTGTGTGTGTACCTCCAGCACACTGCTCTTGGTGGTCACCACCAGAATGTCTGAGTTGCTGTCATCCTCGGTAACGGTAAGACAGTCCTCGGTGGGCGTGGCCGGGCGAAACAGGAAAGGTGTGCTGGCGCCTCTGATGTCACCCGTGTGTGTGACGTAACAGAACTGATAAAACTCCCCGTCACTCTTGGGAACATAGTACCCTGCAAAGGGGGAGACCGAGTTGGAAAAAGTTAGGAAGGGCCTGGCATTTTGAGACAGTATCGTCAGGTGAATTGGTTGCGTTTATTTCATCTAGAGTATTCATAAAGAGTATCAGAGTAGGACAGGGATGGGCATTTGAAATGATTTAACTATAAGAATAATATCGTGACTTTTTCCTGGATATCCAAATAGTCAAAATACATGTTTTAAAGATATTATTTTTTTTTGTAAATTACTTCAATGGAGACTTGCTCACTGGACTCTAGAGGAAGCTGGTGAACTACACTCTACTTGCTTCAGCAGAAGGTGGTGTAGGGGCGGGAAAGGAGGAGCAGGGGCCGGTGTGTGTGACCAGGTGCGCAACTTTGGTTTTAGAAGTGGGTGGGACATAATTATTATTATTTTTTGACCAGTCAGATAAACACTCCAAAGCCTATCAGACTGCTCGGAGGCATCCTCATGGTCCTAAAGCACACTGTTGCCTCATTTTTAATCACATTCCCAATAATAACAGTAGACAGTAGACAGTTAAGTTAGCCAGCTAGCGTGCTAAAGTAGCAACGATAACTGAGTCTTTTTTGCTGCGCTCCTCATCCTTGTCTACAACAACAGCCCACCGGTTGGTTGATCATTGTATCCTGCTTCTTCTCATTTAGCCAACCGAATTCTGTCATTTTAATTCCATTTTGCATGACTAAAATCTTTATCTTCCCATGAAGCCTCTGACTGTAACGCCTTGACAGACAACGACGACAAGCTACAGGTGTGAAACGGGTGTGTAGGGTAATGGTGTCCTTTTTTAAATGGGGCACCCTTGTAAAAACTGTCATTAAACTGTTGTTTTATTAAACTGTTCAATCTAATGGTCTATCCTTATAGGCTATTTAGCAACGTCACATATCATTTTATTTCATTTCAGACAAAGTCTTTTCATTGTTAAAATAGGCTACTCTCTCAAGTAACCGAATAATCACTTCCGATCAGATATTCGAATAACCGTGCCCATCCCTTAGAAGAAGTGCTGATCTAGGATCTGGTCCCCACATGCCCATATCATCATATGCATTATGATCTAAAAACACAAAAATGAACCATAGATCAGCACTCTGAGAGGCACTGTGAATCCTGACTGTCTAAATCTAATAAAATAAAATCACTCATCTTCCACATCTTCTACTCATAGTAAACACTTCATTCAATAAGAGTAAAAGTCCAGTAATTCAACTGCACTGTATTTGAGGTAAAGATCACTGTCCGTGATAGAAACACATGCAGAAGTCACAGAGTTCCACTGACACCACAGAGACCATGTCAGCCCCTGTAAAACCAGATCAGCGGCCCTCCATGTAGCATGTGTGTGTAATATCCCTACACACACACACACAGAGAGACAGAGAGACAGAGAGAGGTGTTCAAGTCTCTGACCACGGTTGCGGTTGTATTCCATCAATAAAATAAGGTAGCTGGTTTAATATAGGGACTGTTAAATCATGAGGTTACCTTTGCATACCACAGTGCTTCCCATGCTCGGTGTGTGTGTGTGTACGGTCCTAAGTAAGTGTGTGTGTGTGTACCTTGGAACACCACAGCCCTGTGTACGGTGCTTCCAGGTTGGTAGTCTTGCGGCATGGGAGACCACAGGAAAGTGTAGTAATCCCTCGCTGTGTTCCAACCCACCTACAGACCCAACGCAGGAGGACAGGCTACAGCTAAAACATACACACTGGCATTTTGTTCTCACACCAACACAGGACACACAGCAAGACTAGGATCTCACAAATACCTGTTACGTACCTTGTTAATCATAATACAAAAGAGTGGTATTGCCCAAAGCAAGATCAACAAGTTGAACAGCCCAGCAGCCGAAAAGTGAAACGTACACTACCGGTCAAAAGTTTTAGAACACCTACTCATACAGAGGTTTTTCTTTCTTTTGACTATCTTCTACATTGTAGAATAATAGTGAAAGACATCAAAACTATGAAATAACACATATGGAATCATGTAGTAACCAAAAAAGTGTTAAACAAATCAAAATATTTTTTATATTTGAATCTTCAAATTGCCACCCTTTGCCTTCATGAATGCACATTCTTGGCATTCTCTCAACCAGCTTCACCTGGAATGCTTTTCCAACAGTCTTGAAGGAGTTCCCACATATGCTGAGCACTTGTTGGCTGCTTTTCCTTCACTCTGCGGTCCGACTCATCCCAAACCATATCAATTTGGTTGAGGTCGGAGGATTGTGGAGGCCAGGTCATCTGATGCAGCACTCCATCACTCTCCTTCTTGGTAAAATAGCCCTTCATACCGCCTGGAGGTGTGCTGGGTCATTGTTCTGTTGAAAAACAAATGATAGTCCCACTAAGCGCAAACCAGATGGGATGGCGTATCGCTTCAGAATTCTGTGGTAGCCATGCTGGTTAAATGTGCCTTGAATTCTAAATAAATCACAGTGTGACCAGCAAAGCACCCCCACACCATAACACCTCCTCCTCCTCCATGCTTCAAGGTTGGAACCACACATGTAGAGATCATCCGCTCACCTACTCTGTGTCTCACAAAGCCACAGCGGTTGGAACAAAAAAATCTCAAATTTTGACTCCAGACCTAAGGACAAATTTCCACCAGTCTAATGTCCATTGCTCGTGTTTATTGGCCCAAGCAAGTCTCTTCTTCTTATTGGTGTCCTTTAGAAGTGGTTTCTTTGCAGCAATTTGACCGTGAAGGCCTGATTCACACAGTCTCCTCTGAACAGTTGATGTTGAGATGTGTCTGTAACTTGAACACTATGAAGCAATTGTTTGGGCTGCCATTTCTGAGGTTGGTAACTAATGAACTTATCATCTGCAGCAGAGGTAATTCTGGATCTTCCTTTCCTGTGGCGGTCCTCATGAGAGTCAGTTTCATCATAGTGCTTGATGGTTTTTGCGACTGCACTTGAAGAAACTTTAAAAGTTCTTGAAATGTTCCGGATTGACTGACCTTCATGTCTTAAAGTAATGATGGACTGTTGTTTCTCTTTGCTTATTTGAGCTGTTCTTGCCATAATATGGACTTGGTCTGTTACCAAATAGGGCTAGCTTCTGTACACCCATACCTTGTCACAACTCAACTGATTGGCTCAAACGCATTAAGAAGGAAATAAATTCCACTAATGAACTTTTAAGGCACACCTGTTAATTGAAATGCATTCCAGGTGACTACCTCATGAAGCTGGTTGACAAAATGCCAAGCATGTGCAAAGCTGTCATCAAGGCAAAGGGTGTCTATTTGTTTCACCCTTTTTTGGTTACTACATTGTTCCATGTGTGTTATTTCATAGTTTTGATGTCTTCACTATTATTCTGATACGTAGAAAATAGACAAAATATAGAAAAACCCTTGAATGAATAGGTGTTCTAAAACTTTTCACCGGTATTGTATTTCACAGCCGAGTTGTGATTGGTTGAAGATGGGTTTGTTTCCCATCATGCACACCAGTCCTGTTCTCATTCTCATGTAACAGTAGGCTAAACAAAAATAATGTACCACATACAATTACAGGGATGGAAACATTTATTTGAAACCACAAACCCTCCCTCACTCCTTGCCAGTTCTCCCCTCTCTCCTTGGAGAGGCTGGGAGGAGGTGTGTGTGTAAGTGCTGACAGAGGGGAGCAGCAGAGCCTAGTTTAAACGGAAGCAGACACAGAAGAGAAAGAGGTTCTAATTTTAAACATACTTATAAATGGTGGGAGAGAGATGTAATCATATCAATGTCGCCCCCTGTCACTTGAGGAGCGCATTTTCACATTCCTCGACAACGAGACACTTGCGTTCAGTCTGCATTGTCAATTTTATTTTACCTTTATTTAACCAGGTAGGCAAGTTGAGAACAAGTTCTCATTTACAATTGCGACCTGGTCAAGATAAAGCAAAGCAGTTCGACAGATACAACGACACAGAGTTACACATGGAGTAAAACAAACATACAGTCAATAATACAGTATAAACAAGTCTATATACAATGTGAGCAAATGAGGTGAGAAGGGAGGTAAAGGCAAAAAAAGGCCATGGTGGCAAGGTAAATACAATATAGCAAGTAAAACACTGGAATGGTAGTTTTGCAATGGAAGAATGTGCAAAGTAGAAATAAAAATAATGGGGTGCAAAGGAGCAAAATAAATACATTAATTAAATACAGTAGGGAAAGAGGTAGTTGTTTGGGCTAAATTATAGGTGGGCTATGTACAGGTGCAGTAATCTGTGAGCTGCTCTGACAGTTGGTGCTTAAAGCTAGTGAGGGAGATAAGTGTTTCCAGTTTCAGAGATTTTTGTAGTTCGTTCCAGTCATTGGCAGCAGAGAACTGGAAAGAGAGGCGGCCAAAGAAATAATTGGTTTTGGGGGTGACTAGAGAGATATACCTGCTGGAGCGTGTGCTACAGGTGGGAGATGCTATGGTGACCAGCGAGCTGAGATAAGGGGGGACTTTACCTAGCAGGGTCTTGTAGATGACATGGAGCCAGTGGGTTTGGCGACGAGTATGAAGCGAGGGCCAGCCAACGAGAGCGTACAGGTCGCAATGGTGGGTAGTATATGGGGCTTTGGTGACAAAACGGATTGCACTGTGATAGACTGCATCCAATTTGTTGAGTAGGGTATTGGAGGCTATTTTGTAAATGACATCGCCAAAGTCGAGGATTGGTAGGATGGTCAGTTTTACAAGGGTATGTTTGGCAGCATGAGTGAAGGATGCTTTGTTGCGAAATAGGAAGCCAATTCTAGATTTAACTTTGGATTGGAGATGTTTGATATGGGTCTGGAAGGAGAGTTTACAGTCTAACCAGACACCTAAGTATTTGTAGTTGTCCACGTATTCTAAGTCAGAGCCGTCCAGAGTAGTGATGTTGGACAGGCGGGTAGGTGCAGGTAGCGATCGGTTGAAGAGCATGCATTTAGTTTTACTTGTATTTAAGAGCAATTGGAGGCCACGGAAGGAGAGTTGTATGGCATTGAAGCTTGCCTGGAGGGTTGTTAACACAGTGTCCAAAGAAGGGCCGGAAGTATACAGAATGGTGTCGTCTGCGTAGAGGTGGATCAGAGACTCACCAGCAGCAAGAGCGACCTCATTGATGTATACAGAGAAGAGAGTCGGTCCAAGAATTGAACCCTGTGGCACCCCCATAGAGACTGCCAGAGGTCCGGACAACAGACCCTCCGATTTGACACAATGAACTCTATCAGAGAAGTAGTTGGTAAACCAGGCGAGGCAATCATTTGAGAAACCAAGGCTGCTGAGTCTGCCGATGAGGATGTGGTGATTGACAGAGTCGAAAGCCTTGGCCAGATATTAATAATGCAGCACATGCAACAATGTTGATGACAACGATGCTGTTTTCACTTTTCTTCTTAATATAAATCCACTAGTGTTCTATAAATTACACTATAATTTTGTGTTTCTTACATCAGCAAACAGCAATTTGTTTTTTCTTAGCAAATTGGGCCTAAATCTAAGGCTAATTGCTAGCGAGCTAATAAATTAACTAGGTCAGAGCAAACATAACAAGCTATACAGCCTGATAATACCAGTGATGGCGTAGACCTACAGCTGAATGTTTTTTGTGCAACAGTATCTTCTAAATCAAAGAGGAATACACAAAGCAAGAATGTTAGCTATAAAGTTGCTAAGAGAAAACATTAAATGTAGCCAAAGATTATAGGGTCCCCTAAGAAACACTTGTCAACACTTTGGTTCCTACCCTGTCACAATAACTCCTCCCTGGCATTTTCATTTAATGTCATGTCAAACACCGTATTCAAAAGTGCCCACTATTTATTATATTCTAACTATAGAATTAGAATAATAGTTATATTTCCATGATTCCAACAGTTCACCAAAGTGTTTTGATCTAAACCACAAGTCAAACTGCAACATTTGGTAAAAAAATAAGGCCTAGATTGTTTGCCCATATCGTGGACCCTACATGGCAGTGTGGAAATTCTCGCAAATGAGTACAGGAAGTGCACAATTGTATTAAAATGCTGAATTTTTGTGGGGTTGAATTGAACAGTATAAAACAATCAGAATTGAGAAAGACCAATTGAAATACATTAGAATGTATGTGTTGCTACCCTATGATCACACTACTCATAAAGCACATTTAGAACTTATATTATTCAAAAACAAAAAACACCGACAAATACCGTCAACAACAAATAAAATACTGTGATACCAGCCCTACCTTGATGACAACATCCACTATTAATGAAATAACAATGTTCGGAGTGATGATGATTGTTAGTTTGATGACAATGTTCTGTGCGAGGGTGATCGTGTTTTTAGTATGTTGACAGTAATTGGTGTGATATTAGAAAGTAGAGTAATGCATGTAGGGCCTACTCAGAATGCAGGTGAAATTCCATGTGATAATAATAAATATCTAACTCTATTCAGGTGAGAACATTATTTATACCCAAGTGTGTGTGTGTCTCTCTGTGTGTGTGTGTGTGTGTGTGTGTCTGTCTGTGTGTTAGTCTAAGTCTGGGTTCCCCAAACTCGGTCCTCAGGACCAGAAAATATCCCCCAGCAACACCTATCTATTCTCCCTTCCTCCTCCCACCTCCCTCTGCACATTGAATAACCATACCACAGCTACTGGAAACATCTCTGTAGAAGGAAATAGGCCAGGATTTCCCAAACTCGGAACTCGCGACCCCAAGGGGTGCACGTTTTGGTTTTTCCCCTAGAACTACACAGCTGATTCAAATAATCAACTAAACATCAAGCTTAGGTGTTAGGGAAAAAACAAAACGTGCACCCTTTGGGGTCCAGAGGATGGAGTTTGCGAAACGCTGATCTACGGGGAGGTTTAAACACATAAATGATTTGGTAATTGTATAGTGGAGGGTTGCAGGTGACTGGAGTTTGGTTTGGAGTGTTCAGACTCAGGAGTGATGTTATAAAATAATCACAGACCAAGCTGCCATCCATCACGAATTAGAGGGGTATGCACACGGTCCGATGACACGTTAATTACACTCTTACTGCACGGGTTTCTCCCAGCAACATGCCACAACTCCACTACCTCCTGAATCAGGGGCTTTTCCAGAGGTGTGTGTTTTAAATCTTAAGAGTTGATACAAGTCCATTTAAGCTTCTAATTGCATTACAAAAAAAATAGGTCTTAAAACTTAAATCTCATTCCAATCTTACTTTGTTTGATATATGGATAAGTGTGATAAGTGTAGGAATATTATCATGGTATCATCAAGGCCTTGTGATGCCAATCCCAGGTTTTAGAAGACAGTATTAATGACAGTATACAGCCAGTAGGGGGAGCCTGTACCTAACCTACATATTTTGTGTCAGAGAGCCTCAGGGTGTCTGTGTGTGTGTCAAGGGTAATGTGAGTAAGTGCCCAAGCAGCTGTGCTAGATGTATGTGTCTGGAGCTCTCTCAGTAGTGCAATCACTCACACACACACACACATACAGTGAGAGCCGGGGAGGATGGGGGGAGGGGTAGTGTCATGGCACAAGAAAAAAGCATTAGAAGATAAAAGTGTGAGAAGGGTGAAAAGGGAGGGAGGAGTGTTGGGTTGAAAAACTGACATTTTTTTAATAATTCCTCCTGTGGCTGAGTTTCACTCTTTCATGCCACGCTTTTCATGGGAAAAGCCTACCACCTCTAGCTGCGGAAATACACAGCTCTTTATCACACTCCCAACGCTTCACCATGAAACAGTTTTCATTAGTGCAGACTAACCATCTACATTTTCCAATCTACATTTTCCAAATAAACCCACCATCTTTGTTCCTTTTTAATTGAGCTGGGTGGATTTGAAGTAACTTCTTAAAAGATGATAAATGTTTGCTTTTTGTCTTTACGAGACATTAAGCTTCCTCGTTCACATTTCCTGTTAATTCAGTGTGAAATTTGATGGCCCTGATGAAAGAGGAGATATATAGAGAGAGGGGGAGGGAGGGGGAAACAAGAGAAGGAGAGGTGGAAGAGAGAGAAAGTGAGAGAAAGAAATAAGGATGTGAGTGTGTGTGTGTGTGTGGGGGGGGGGGGGGGGGGGGGGGGGTTGCAATGAAAAATAAAGATCTGGTTAGACCAGAGAGACAGACCAGAAAATACCCCCCAGCAACACCTATCTGTTCTCCCTTCCTCCTCCCACCTCACTCTGCACATTGAATAACCATACCACAGCTACTGGAAACATCTCTGTAGAAGGAAATAGGCCAGGATTTCCCAAACTCGGAACTCGCGACCCCAAGGGGTGCACATTTTGGTTTTTGCCCTAGCACTACACAGCTGTTTCAAATAACCATCTAATCATCAAGCTTTGATCATTTGAATCAGCTGTGTAGTGTAAGGGCAAAAAAACAAAACACTGAAATAGAGAAAAGAATCAGGTTGATGAAAGATTAAAACAAAAAACGGCCAATCTTCTAGTTGGAGACACGACGAGGCCTAACGGCCAATCTTCTAGTTGGAGACACGACGAGGCCTAACGGCCAATCTTCTGGTTGGAGACACGACGAGGCCTAACGGCCTGTCTTCTGGTTGGAGACACGACGGGGCCTGACGGCCAATCTTCTAGTTGGAGACACGAAGAGGCCTAACGGCCAATCTTCTAGTTGGAGACACGACGAGGCCTAACGGCCAATCTTCTAGTTGGAGACACGACGAGGCCTAACGGCCAATCTTCTAGTTGGAGACACGACGAGGCCTAACGGCCAATCTTCTAGTTGGAGACACGAAGAGGCCTAACGGCCAATCTTCTAGTTGGAGACACGAAGAGGCCTAACGGCCAATCTTCTAGTTGGAGACACGAAGAGGCCTGACGGCCAATCTTCTAGTTGGAGACACGACGAGGCCTGACGGCCAATCTTCTAGTTGGAGACACGACGAGGCCTGACGGCCAATCTTCTAGTTGGAGACACGACGAGGCCTGACGGCCAATCTTCTAGTTGGAGACACGACGAGGCCTGACGGCCAATCTTCTAGTTGGAGACACGACGAGGCCTGACGGCCAATCTTCTAGTTGGAGACACGACGAGGCCTGACGGCCAATCTTCTAGTTGGAGACACGACGAGGCCTGACGGCCAATCTTCTAGTTGGAGACACGACGAGGCCTGACGGCCAATCTTCTAGTTGGAGACACGACGAGGCCTGACGGCCAATCTTCTAGTTGGAGACACGACGAGGCCTGACGGCCAATCTTCTAGTTGGAGACACGACGAGGCCTGACGGCCAATCTTCTAGTTGGAGACACGACGAGGCCTGACGGCCAATCTTCTAGTTGGAGACACGACGAGGCCTGACGGCCAATCTTCTAGTTGGAGACACGACGAGGCCTAACGGCCAATCTTCTAGTTGGAGACACGAAGAGGCCTAACGGCCAATCTTCTAGTTGGAGACACGACGAGGCCTAACGGCCAATCTTCTAGTTGGAGACACGAAGAGGCCTAACGGCCAATCTTCTAGTTGGAGACACGACGAGGCCTAACGGCCAATCTTCTAGTTGGAGACACGACGAGGCCTAACGGCCAATCTTCTAGTTGGAGACACGAAGAGGCCTAACGGCCAATCTTCTAGTTGGATTCACGACGAGGCCTGACGGCCAATCTTGTAGTTGGAGACACGACGAGGCCTGACGGCCAATCTTCTAGTTGGAGACACGACGAGGCCTGACGGCCAATCTTCTAGTTGGAGACACGACGAGGCCTAACGGCCAATCTTCTAGTTGGAGACACGACGAGGCCTAACGGCCAATCTTCTAGTTGGAGACACGAAGAGGCCTAACGGCCAATCTTCTAGTTGGAGACACGACGAGGCCTAACGGCCAATCTTCTAGTTGGAGACACGAAGAGGCCTAACGGCCAATCTTCTAGTTGGAGACACGACGAGGCCTAACGGCCAATCTTCTAGTTGGAGACACGAAGAGGCCTAACGGCCAATCTTCTAGTTGGAGACACGAAGAGGCCTAATGGCCAATCTTCTAGTTGGAGACACGACGAGGCCTAACGGCCAATCTTCTAGTTGGAGACACGAAGAGGCCTAACGGCCAATCTTCTAGTTGGATTCACGACGAGGCCTGACGGCCAATCTTGTAGTTGGAGACACGACGAGGCCTGACGGCCAATCTTCTAGTTGGAGACACGACGAGGCCTGACGGCCAATCTTCTAGTTGGAGGCACGACGAGGCCTAACGGCCAATCTTCTATTTGGAGGGTCATGAGGCTACATTTAGGCCCTGTGATGACTGCATAGGATGACTGCATAGCGTCTGATGAGTCAATGCTCCATACAGTGTGAGAAGTACTGGTGCAGGGCTAAGGGAGATCTAGTGTCGCTCACCCAGTCTTTGGGTGGGGTGTAGCTTAAAGATGCCCACCGGTCGTTGGGGGTGGGTTGTAAATAGGGTAGGGTGTACCTTAAAGATGCCCACCAGTCTTTGGAGTGGGGAGTGATGTAGGATGTGTGTGTTTGTGTTACCTTAAATATTCCCACCCAGTCTTTGGGGTTGGGGGTGATGTACGAGGTGAGGGTGTAGCAACACTCCAGTGCCTCCTGGGGCAGGAAGCTCTTCCCAACGTTCTGGAAGATGACATGGGCAAAGTTTGATGTTTCCATGACGCCGATGACACTGCTGGGCAAAGAGCCCACCACCTGGAACGATGACATCATATCCTGTTTGTCACTTCATTTGTCCGAACTGCAGGGAAAATTAGTAATGGAGAGAATTTGGGAAAGAATATAGGGAAGGGATATGAAAACATTTCTGGTTGGGCATGCATATCCCCCCCCCCCCCCTCTCTCACACACACACACATCATATTGATATTTTACCCATTTACAATCAAATGTAAATCATTGCTAGTGAACTGACATGTAACATGGAAGAATTCCAAGCCTGCCTAAACATGTTAAAATAACGACATGATGGCAAACAGACTGCATGAGATGGGCTCCAGAGAAAACCACAATATAGGCTTCCAAAAGCTGAAGCGAGTGATCGCCCAAACACAGCCAGCACAGGTCTCATTTACCACAGGCGAACGGGGAGTTGCTAACTATAGCTAGGTAGCGAGCTAATATTCCCTTGACATTTTCCAAGAGCCTGTATCTGACACAAACACGCTTAAGATGATTAGCTAGATAGCTATAATGTTCGCATATATAACGTTGCCCTAACGTAACTATCATGTTCATTGACAACTGGATCGATTAAGATCTCCGCATTAACCTTCAAGGGCCTTGTAGCTAACTAACGTCACGTTGGCTAACGGATCTGACAACAAACTAGCTTATATTGTTAGCTAGCTAGCAATAATCTCAGTGTTAGCTATACGTCTTGCTAGTAGGCCAAATCCCCTAGCAATATGACAATCACAGCTATTTCTTCCGCTTGAATCGATTCATTACCTGTCTTACGAATCCAAACTGCGACAAATTGTGTTTTGAAAGCCAAATGTGTCAGTCCAAACGCGGTTGTGGAAATATCTTCAACCCCCGTTGTCAAAGCGTTGAAGATGCTGATGCTTTTCCTGAAATGTGAAAACTGATGGTGTCACTTCCGGGATGGGTTGGTGGCGGTGCTGAGGAGAGAGATTCCATTTCCACCACGCGCAAATTCCAATGAGGTGATGCCGCAAAACAATCTACTTGCAAGTATAAACCAATAAAGCAATTAATGAATATACAGTAGCTATCTCTGGAAAATGTCAGGTTATTTTCCCAGTTGCTGCATCTTGCACTGGGAATAGTGCGAAACGTATACAACACAGAGTGATGATGGAGTGAGTCGCTGGGGGTTCTAGGGGGCGGCGGGTAGCCTAGTGGTTAGCGCGAATCCCTGAGTTGACAAATCTGTCGTTCTGCCTCTGAACAAGGCAGTTAACCCACTACCTAGGCCGTCATTGTAAATAAGAATTTGTTTTTAACTGACTGACTTGGTTGGGAACCACTGTAACGTAAAGTACATTTGATAGCCTAAATAGAATTACTCTACTGTACATCAATTAGGGTAATTGGAAATATTACTACCGGAACTCTTACATTTGCACAGCATGTTTAGAAAGTTTTCAAGGTTCCTCTTATCTGAAAATATTATGTATAAACATGTTAATGACCACAAACGATTTGCGTTTTAGTCGTTTAATTCACTAATATTGTACCAAATGAAGAGGCTGCACTCTAAATATTGCTGTTAGCGTTTGAGACCAGTTCATTACTGTATCTTACAAACAATGTCCCGTTCAGGTGCATTAAGACACAGGATATCCCGCCTTTGCAAGATTTCCCATTGGCTGTTGCGTCTGGGCTAAGACTCCTGAGTGGTCCGAATAGCGCTCAATCAAAACCAACTCCCCTTTACTTCCTGGCTGTCAGCCGTAATCAATGAAAGCCGGTTTTATCCAGAAGGGAAACAACTTTTGTAAAAATTGACATTTCGTAGAAGGTTCGAGAATTTACGCAGAAGCGTAGGATAATTAACGTAGGTTAGGATAATTAGGTTAAGGTTAGGAAAATGGTTAGGGTCCATCAGGCTTAGCTAAAATGCAAAAAAATGTGAAGTCAATTTGATAAAGACGTGACCCTGTAAACGCCCAGGTCAAGGAGAAATAAGCATGGCTGCCTTGTTCAGAGAGTGTCGGAATCTATTGCAAAGTTGCAATACTCTTGTCGACCTGGATCTCGGTAACTTGTTTACATGTTTTTCTATTTTCCACCATCTTTTTCCCGGTGTGCATGTACATAATAGATCAAAATGGCTTGGTTTTTCTGCAAATCTTCTGAACAGTTGGTTACCCACTGTGTTTTTCGTTTTATCTTTATTTAACTAGGCAAGTCAGTTAAGAACAAATTCTTGTTTACAATGACGGCCTACCCAGCCAAACCCTGCCCTAACCCGGACGACCCCAGACGATGCTGGGCCAATTGTGCACCGCCCTTGGAACTCCTAATCACAGCCAATTGTGATACAGCCTGGGTTTGAACAGGGTGTCTGTAGTGATGCCTCTAGCACTGAGACGCAGTGCCTTAGACCGCTGCGCAACTCTGGAGCCCATACAATTTCCTCCCAAGTTGTTGTTAACGAAATATGAACATTTTAACTATGAACTGATTGCTTGTAACAATGGAGATGGCTATACGCTCATCTCTCACATCCCTATCAGTCAATTCTTTAAAATCATGTTTCCTTCACTCTTCATGTGACCAACTGGATGGAACACAACGTTATTCGTGGCTGGAGTAACTACCTGCACAAGACTGATCATTTTAATTAATGGCAAGGCTCCCCTAGGACGGTGAACTCAGTCAGCGTCTCAATTTACTGTTGACAGTTATAATAGTAGACTACACAAGGTGCAATTTCGAAATTTGGTTGGTCACATGGTTGGTTGGAATTTTATTGGTCACATGCATGTGATTAGCAGATGTTATTGCGGGAGTAGCGAAATGCTTGTGCTTCTAGCTCCGAAAGTGCAGTAATATCTAACAAGTAATGTCTAACAAACGACACAACATATACCCAATACACACAAATCTAAGTAGGAATTAATTTAAACTATATACATATGTACGAGTGACTTCAGAGCGGAACGGCTAAGATATAGTATAGAAAACAGTATATACATGAGATGAGTAATGCCAGATATGTAAACATTAAGTGACTAAGAGACCGTAGAATATAATAGAATACAGTATATTCATATGAGATGAGTAATGCAAGATATGTAAACATTATTAAAGTGACTAGTGCTCCATTCCTTAAAGGGGCCAGTGATTTCTAGACTATGCCTATAGGCAGCAGCCTCTAATGTGCTAGTTGATGGCTGTTTAACAGTCTGATGGCCTTGAGATATAAGCTGTTTTTCACTCTCTTGATCCCAGCTTTGATGCACAGTTGGTGTTATGTCATAGCCCAAGAATGTACTTTAATTAAGGAGTGTCCTATCGTTACTCTTTAAGGTCCAAGGACCTTATTTTGTTTTCAGAGGTAGGCTGGCATCTAAACGTTAATCGATTCTCAATTGCAAAACTGTTCTAGAAACATAACCCCTTTTACTTTCATGGCACATCAAAATATTTTAACTAATGCAAAATCTAATGACTGTACACTTTTAACCGGCTTCATCACAGTTGCAGCCGACAGTATTTTTCAGCTACAACATGTTTCTGGTGGCCTTTTTCCTTTACACACAGGTGTTCGGAGCATGCTAGATAGCTAATTAGCACAGGTGGTTGCCTGTCTTCCATAAACACACTGTAATATGGACATATAACCATGTGGGAACACTAACCCTAACCCATTTAGTGTCTATGAATGGGGTAGTTATGTCAATCACTGACAGTCACTCCCATGTCAGCTTTTTAGATTGGTAAATTAATCGAGCCAGCTATAAACTTGTAGTAATCATTGTTGAATTACCGACCAGAGGGCCCCCATTGATTTTGTAAGTCAGGGCAAAATTTAGCTTAGGGTCCCCAAAAGGCTAGGGCCGGCTGTGGATGTGGGTATGCAGACCTGTGAGCCATTGCGGCCCCTCATGTTGAGTTCAGATTTGTTTTGACTCCCATCCCAATCCCTGTAGTATGGGATTCTTCGTGTTCTGAATTGTTCAGTGGGGTCTTTCTCTAACATACACTATTTTTACAAAAGTATGTGGACACACCTTCAAATTGACCGGTGTATAAAATCGAGCACACAGCCATGCAATCGCCATAGACAAACATTGGCAGTAGAATGGCCGTACTGAAGAGCTCAGTGACTTTCAACGTGGCACCGTCATAGGATGCCACCTTTCCAACAAGTGAGTTTGTCAAATGTCTGCCCTGCTAGAGCTGCCCTGGTCAACTGTAACTGCTATTTTCGTGAAGTGGAAACGTCTAGGAGCAACAACTGTTCAGCCGCAAAGTGGTAGGCCACACAAGCTCACAGATTGGGACCGCCGGGTACTGAAGCACGTAGTGCGTAGAAATAGTATGTCCTCGGTTGCAACCCTCACAACTGAGTTCCAAACTGCCTCTGGAAGCAACGTCAGCACAATCATTTCATTGAGTGTTTCATGAAATGGGTTTCCATGGCCGAGCAGCCGCACACCAGCCTAAGATCACCATGTACAATGCCAAACGTCGGCTGGAGTGGTGTAAAGCTCGCCGACATTGGACTACGAAGCAGTGGAAACACGTTATCTGGAGTTATGAATCACTCTTCACCATCTGTCAGTCCGACGGACGAGTCTGGGTTTGGCAGATGCCAGGAGGACGCTACCTGCCCCAATGCATAGTGCCAACTGTAAAGTTTGGTGGAGGAGGAATAATGGTCTGGGGCTGTTTTTCATGGTTAGGGCTAGGCCCCTTAGTTCCAGTGAAGGGAAATCGTAACGCTACAGCATACAATGACAGCATACAACTTTGTGGCAACAGTTAGAGGGAAGACCCTTTCCTGTGCGACTTCCGGCGCCGACAGAGATGGCCGCCTCGCTTCGCGTTCCTAGGAAACTATGCAGTATTTAGTTTTTTTTAGGTGTTATTTTTACATTGGTACCCCAGGTAATCTTAGGTTTTATTACGTACAGTCGGGAGGAACTACTGGATATAAGAGCAACGTCAACTCACCATCATTACGACCAGGAATACGACTTTCCCAAAGCGGATCCTGTGTTTTGCCCACCACCCTGGACAATGGATCGGATCCCAGCCGGCGAACAAAACAACGACGCTGTAAAAGGGGCAGACGAAGCGGTCTTCTGGTCAGGCTCCAGAGATGGGCAAATCGTGCACCACTCCCAAGCATACTACTCGCCAATGTCCAGTCTCTTGACAACAAGGTTGATGAAATCCGAGCAAGGATAGCATTCCAGAGAGACATAAGAGACTGTAACGTTCTTTGCTTCATGGAAACATGGCTCACTCAAGACACGCTATCGGAGTCGGTACAGCCAGCTGGTTTCTTCACGCATCGCGCCGACAGAAGCAAGCATCTTTCTGGTAAGAAGAGGGGCGGGGGGGTATGCTTATGATTAACGAGACGTGGTGTGATCAAAACAACACACAGGAACTCAAGTCCTTCTGTTCACCTGACTTAGAATTCCTCACAATCAAATGTCGACCGCATTATCTACCAAGAGAATTCTCTTAGATTATAATCACAGCCGCATATATTCCCCCCCCCCCCCAAGCAGATGACCCTGAACAAACTTTATTTGACTCTATGTAAACTGGAAACCACATATCCTGAGGCTGCATTCATTGTAGCTGGGGATTTTAACAAGGCTAATCTGAAAACAAAACTCCCTAAATTCTATCAGCATATCGATTGTGCTACCAGGGCTGGTAAAACCCTGGATCATTGTTATTCTAACTTCCGCGGCGCATAGGCCCTCCCCCGCCCTCCTTTCAGAAAAGCTGACCACGACTTCATTTAGTTGCTTCCAGTGTATAGACAGAAACTAAAACAGGAAGCTCCCGCTCTCAGGTCTGTTCAACGCTGGTCCGACCAATCTGATTCCACGCTTCAAGATTGCTTCGATCACCTGGATTGGGATATGTTCCACATTGCGTCAAATAACAACATTGACAAATACGCTGATTCGGTGAGCGAGTTCATTAGCAAGTGCATTGGCGATGTCGTACCCACATCAACTATTAAAACATTCCCTAACCAGAAACCGTGGATTGATGGCAGCATTCGCGTGAAACTGAAAGCGCAAACCACTGCTTTGAACCTGGGCAAGGTGACCGGAAACATGACAGAATACAAACAGTGTAGCTATTCCCTCTGAAAGGCAAACAAACAAGCTAAGCGTCAGTATAGAGACAAAGTAGAGTCGCAATTCAATGGCTCAGACACAAAAGATATGTGGCCGGGTCGACAGTCAATCATGGATTACAAAAAGAAAACCAGCCCCGTCGCGGACCAGGATGTCTTGCTCCCAGACAGACTAAACAACTTCTTTGCTTGCTTTGAGGACAATACAGTGCCACTGGCACGGCCCGCTACCAAAACCTGCGGACTCTCCTTCACTGCAGCCAACGTGAGTAAAAAATGTAAACATGTTAATCCTCGCAAGGCTGCAGGCCCAGACGGCATCCCCAGCCGCGTCCTCAGAGCATGCACAGACCAGCTGGCTGGTGTGTTTACGGACATATTCAATCAATCCTTATCCCAGTCTGCTGTTCCCACATGCTTCAAGAGGGCCACCATTGTTCCTGTTCCCAAGAAAGCTAAGGTAACTGAGCTAAACGACTACTGCCCCGTAGCACTCACTTCCGTCATCATGAAGTGCTTTGAGAGACTAGTCAAGGACCATATCACCTCCACCCTACCTGACACCCTAGACCCACTCCAATTTGTTTACCGCCCCAATAGGTCCACAGATGACGCAATCGCAACCACACTGCACACTGCCCTAACCCATCTAGACAAGAGGAATACCTATGTGAGAATGCTGTTCATCGACTACAGCTCAGCATTTAACACCATAGTACCCTCCAAACTCGTCATCAAGCTCAAGACCCTGGATTTCGACCCCGCCCTGTGCAACTGGGTACTGGACATCCTGACGGGCCACCCCCAGGTGGTGAGGGTAGGTAACAACATCTCCACCCCGCTGATCCTCAACACTGGGGCCCCACAAGGGTGCGTTCTGAGCCCTCTCCTGTACTCTCTGTTCACCCACGGCTGCGTGGCCATGCACCGCTCCAACTCAATCATCAAGTTTGCAGACGACACAACAGTGGTAGGCTTGATTACCAACAACGATGAGACAGCCTACAGGGAGGAGGTGAGGGCCCTCTGAGTGTGGTGTCAGGAAAATAACCTCACACTCAACGTCAACAAAACAAAGGAGATGACCGTGCACTTCAGGAAACAGCAGAGGGAGCACCCCCCTATCCACATCGACGGGACAGTAGTGGAGAGGGTAGAAAGTTTTAAGTTCCTCGGCAAACACATCACGGACAAACTGAATTGGTCCACCCACACAGACAGCGTGGTGAAGAAGGCGCAGCTGCTGGCCTGCACAGAGCCCTGACCTCAACCCCATCGAACGCCTTTGGGATGAAGTGGAATTCTGAATGCGCGCCAGGCGTAATCGCCCAACATCAGTGCCTGACCTCACTAATGCTCTTGTGGCTGAATGGAAGCAAGTCCCTGCAGCAATGTTGCAACATCTGGTGGAAAGTCTTCCCAGAAGAGTGGAGGCTGTTATAGCAGCAAAGGTGGGACCAACTCCATATTAATGGACATGCTTTTGGAATGAGAAGTTCCAATGATCAGGTGTCCACATACTTTTGATTGTGTTGTGTATCATTAACATAACAAAAATGTAGAATTTCTTAAACTAATAACCTACTACCTCATAAACACCAAGCTTTGTTGACAGAGCTGTGATGCTTTCTCACAGCAACTTATGAGGCTTTGACATGTTGTGGCGTGTCTGCAAAGTTGTTTCTGCGGGGCACAAAAAAACAAAATGAGCAGGACACGAGTTGAATTAAATGTAAAAGACTTATTAAATAAAAATCTTGCGGTATGTTGGTGCTCTGTTGACATTTCACGGAGATACACTTGTTTTTGTGAGAAATCTTTGAATAATAGGAATTTTGCATTAATATGAAAGCGTATAATATGAAAATACTAACCTAAATGCCATTTCTCTAAATCAATATCTATCTTACCTCTGTTGTTTTATGTCCTCTGGATTGGAGAAGAGAGATGAATAGGTCAAGGGTGAGCGTGCCAGTTAGCCTTCATTTTCTCACAGCATCAGTCTAGCTGACGCAATGCTATTTTCCTGCTATTTTACCACTTTTTTTTCTCTCTGGCATCCATTGATTTAACGGTCCTAATTTTTGCCATCCTACAAGGGTAAGAACTGCAATAAGTTTTGAACTAATTCTGATAGACATGTTTTCTTAGAGGAGTATCTACGCAATTACCATATTATTTTAGCCATTGGATAAAATATGCATTTTTGATTGGACACCCTAATCCCCCTCTTCCTACACTATCATACCTGTGTCAATTAATTTGACATAACTATCTACATCACTTCACATTTGTCACTTTACACTAATTATGCTGAACTCCAAATGCCCCTCCATCTTAGTCAGAGGCCTTTCTTCCTTAGCTACTCAGTTTTTGAAGAAATCTAGTGTCTATCAACATTAGGCCTGAAAATCCAGTAGGCCTACCCCACTGTCACTAGTTTTGTCTACTTCTCTTAATCATCAGATATTGCGACACAATTGCTAAGCTCTGAATGTGACATTTCTTCACCCTATGAAGAAAGCAGCATGTCAGGAAAAAAATGCATAGAAACATCATCTAATGTGTAAACACAGCCTGTTATTCTCCAAACCGGGTGAACATATCCAGCCTTGTCCATGCATTGGGTGTGTCCACTAAGGGAGTGTGGGTGCGCTAATATAGCTTCCTGTTAGTCAACAAGCTGTGTTACCATGTAGGCTAACTCTGAGGGAAGCTCTGTGTGGTTTTACATAATAGCTGCATGTCCAAAGATCACCTGTATGTTCAGCAGACTGAGTATGGTGTTTCTTGCAACCGGCTCAGACTAATCTGAGCTCATGTACAGTGTGTGTGTACAAAACATTAAGGACACCTGCTCTTTCCATGACGTAGACTGACCAGGTGAATTCAGGTGAAAGCTATGATCCCTTATTGATTTCAGTTGTTAAATCCACTTCAATCAGTGTAGATGAGAGAGGACAGGTTATAGAATGATTTTTAAACCTTGAGATAATTGAGGCATGGATTGTGAATGTGTGCCATTCAGAAGGTGAGTGGGCAAGACAAAATATTGAAGTACCTTTGAACGGGGTATGGTAGTAGTTTTTGTCAAGAACTGCAATGCTGCTGGGTTTTTCATGCTCAACAGTTTCAAGTGTATCAATAATGGTCCATCACCCAAAGGACACCCAGTTAATTTGACACAACTGTGGGAAGCATTGGAGTCAACATGGGCCAGCTCCCCTAGGACTGCTGCCCAGAAGAAATATCAGTCTGTGCAGAGAAGCACGATATTGAACTTCACTCAACTTTCCCCTTTAGTTAACATTATCAACATCCTCTGTGCTAATATAACTCCCAGGTGAGTTATTTTTTTCCAACAATAATAACAATATTACACATCAATACAGGGCCATTCCTGTGAATACAATGAAAACACATTAAATAGAACACCAGGCACTAATGTTTCCAACTGATATAAGTTTCACACGTTTGAGGGATTTATACAATTGTAACAATTCAATTAAAAAAAAAACTACAAAATAAGGAATTTTTCCACCCCAATTACATTTGTGAATATAATATTTGGCCAAGCGAATAATAATGTCAATAAAATAGTTATGATCGGAATTACAAGGACGAGCATAATGCCTCCCAGGTGAGAGCGTAATGCCTCCCAGTGTTGATTTAGCGTCTGGTTTTCACTTGAAACTTCATTTTCAACTAATTGCCAACGTTGCAAGGCAACTGGGATTGCGCAGCATTGAAAGGTAAGTAATATGTAAAAAATGTCATAAGTTAGCCGATATAACAACTTGGCCAGCTAAGTGAATGGTCGAGGTCTTTGTAGCTAACGTAACATCTGCGAAGTTTAGATTTAGAAAGTTGCTAGCTAACGTGGTCAGTTAGCGCTAGATTAAAATTAGCAAACTATTCGATTTGAGAAAATTTATCAAAATCCAGAAGGATCAGAGTTGGGCTGTACCGTTAGTTGATTTCAATCGTGTGCGTGTTGAGTTCACGAGGCCGACTAACTTTAACATTAGTGGTGCAGCAGGTGCATGGTGTTAATTGGGGTGTGACCAATTTGAGCCTTATTTGGTGCAGCATGTAACTTGCCACGAAGTGAAGGTAACAACATGGCTAATATCTACTAATTTGTTATTCAAAACGCATATAACTAAGAATGTTTGTCTGGCCAAATATTGTTAGCCATATAGCTAGCTAGTTAGGTATCTAACTACAATACCGATCTCAGCATATTGTAATTTAGAGCTAACTTTAGCGAGCTAGTGTACGTGGCCAGACATGATAGGGTTGTCCTCTTGACATTTTTATATTAACATGTCTATCTATGGTGTGTGCTTGTTGTTAATCACAGATCAGACATTGTGTTCAAGCTAATGTAGCCGATGTGAAATGGCTAGCTAGTTAGGGGTGGTGTCAATCAGTGACGTCACTTGCTTTGAGACCTTGAAGTAGTGGTTCCCCTTTCTCTGCAAGGGCCGCAGCTTTTGTGGAACGATGAGGGTGACTGTTGACGTGTGCATAGCGTCCCTGGTTCGCGCACAGGTCGGGGCAAGGGGACGGACGTTAAAGTCTACTGTTACTGGTGCAGTGTCCCGGATCACTGGTTACTGCGGAAAGAGGAGGAGGTCAAAAGGGGAGTGGAGGTAGTTGGTATGGTGATTTTCCTCCAAACATAACGATTTTTGTTTCATCAGACCAGACATTTCTCCAGAAAGTATGATCTTTGTCCCCATGTGCAGTTGCAAACCGTAGTCTGACTTTTTTTATGGGGGTTTTGGAGCAGTGGCTTCTTCCTTGCTGAGCGGCCTTTCAGGTTATGTTGATATAGGACTCGTTTTACTGTGGATATAGATACTTTTGTACCTGTTTCCTCCAGCATCTTCACAGGGTCCTTTGCTGTTATTCTGTGATTGATTTTCACATTTTGCACCAAAGTACGTTCATCTCTAGGAGATAGAACGCGTCTCCTTCCTGAACGGTATGACGGCTGCGTTGTCCCATGGCGTACTTGCGTTCTATTGTTTGTACAGATGAATGTGCCAGGTTTCTCTTATGGAGATTTTATCAATCAATGTGAATATATGAACTGTCTGTATATTCTTAATTGAATCCTTGGGCTTGATTTGGGTCAGACCCATTCTGTTGCCCCCTAGGTGACTTCTCTATGTATTCTGATTTGGTCTATCTTTTTTCATAGTACAAAATAGGTTTGGACTGCCCTCTGCAGCACAAAAAAAAACCAATTTGATTCCTAAACTGAGGTGGAGGAGGATGTCCTGCTGGACCTGATTGAGGCCAGTCCAGACCTGTGCCTCACAATCAAAGATCTTTATGAAGGTATCTTTTCTACAGTCTTATAATGATATCAAATAACATGAATGATGGATTGGTTGCTTTGATCCATTTTTTTGTGCTCAGACTTCTCTCCTGCAGGCTGTTCAACACCTAGTTCCTCCACAGACACATTATCCTTCTAAAGTTATTTAGACCTGAGATCTCCAGAAAGGCTGTCTAAAAAAGCCAGGACAACCTTAGGAGATGAGGCCATTGACTCCACAGCAGCAAAAGAGGTATAATGACAACTGATATTGCATGTTGATAATCCCATTTCTGTGTTTGCTTTTCATGGACATTCTGACAGCATAAACCAACCCAAAATTGTTGAACTTTTTTCTCTTGTCTTTATAGATGGTCCGAGACGCCCTGACTAGTAGACCTGGTGGGCAAGATGTATTAGAAGAGGACCAGACAACCAAAACATTGGACCACAGAACCAGGAGAGAGATGATTGCCATCTTAGTCAGCCACAATCCTGCAATGGTAAGCTTCTCCTTAGCCAATCAGGCCACACACAGTGGATCAAAACAATCAAACTATACATGAATGTTATTTGGCATCATTATGAGACTATAGAAAAATACAGTACAACTTTGGGTTAACATATTTGGCGCGTGTATGCTTTACTGTTTTTGAGCAGGAGACTTCCCACTCGCCAACAGATATAATGTTATGCTCTTGGAATTGTGACCCTCTTTCCTTCGTATTGCTTTAATATTTTGACACTTGATTTTGCGTCAAACCATCAAGAAGAGATTTCACCCCAGTCGGGAGGCCCAACCCATAGGAGGAAGACTTGGCCCACCAGCTTGTTGGTGATGCTTGCAAGGAGGCCATATCGTTCCCTGTCCACTTGGCTGATGAAGAACAAGTCTATCAGAAGATGGAGGTGTCCCAGTATCGCCAGGGGCTAGTTTATAGTACAGACAGAAGCACAGATGTCCTCAGTCTTTTCCAGGTTTCTGGACATCAAAGGATTGTGATGTAGTATGTGCTGGAATCAGAAGTACAGGCTAGTTATCTGATTGAGAACATGAGTTGTCTCATTGAGAACATGATTTTGTGTTGGTCATGAAGTTGAATGCTCCACTTTGTTTTGGGTGAATCAGGACTTTTTGCTGATGTTCAATGATGAAACATCCTCTAAACTCCTTGAAAAGTGGGACACTGTATTGAAGCCTAAAGTCATCAAACTGATAAAATCCCTGACTACGACCATGATATGCATTGCCTCTTAAAGTCTGCTGAAAACTGCCAGAGAATGACAGTGAAACCAGTAAGTGGATTCTCTCATGGGTAGTGAAATGTTTCGTAGTCAGCGATGTTGTTTTATGTGATTTGGAGTGTTTGCCTTTTCTTTCCCTCAGATTTGGACAATGATATTGTGCTGCTGCTGCTTCATCTCCCACCAGCAGCACGAGGGAAGAGGACCAAGATCAGGGCCAGTGATGCTGTGGGCAGGTAAGATGATGCAGTACGTGTTGTGTAATAATTTGAGTTGTCTTTGTCTTAACATGTGTTGCAGTCATGCTGCAGCATTGTAGACCATCTGGATGGGAGCCATGGTCGGGATGGATGGGAGCCTTGCCATCGGAAGAAGACAGAGCAAGATTGACAACTACTACAACGTGGTGGACAAGAGGCTTGTACAACGTGGTGGCCAGCCCGCCACAGGAGTCGCTGGTGCGCGATGAGACAAGGACACCCCTACCGACCAAGCCCTCCCTAACCCGGGCGACGCTAGGCCAATTGTGCGTCGCCCCACGGACCTCCCGGTCGCGGCCGGTTACGACAGAGCCTGGGCGCGAACCCAGGACTCTGATGGCACAGCTGGCGCTGCAGTACAGCGCCCTTAACCACTGCGCCACCCGGGAGGCCCCAGGACAAAACTTCTTAACTAGATAAATGTATGTTACGTGCCTTTTGTTGTCAAGCGTTGCACAGAAACAGCCAGTCATTGATATCTCATTTGAGAATTAAGCATAGTTTCTATCCCTCCACTAAGTTTAGATTGGTCTGTGCTCAAGATAATTGTAGAGTTTTCAACATACTCAGGTTTCAGAATACATTTGAATAGTATTCACAAGGGTATTGATCAAGTAGTTGATGCATTAAGCATAGAAGGTCCCTCCCATGTTGCTGATTCTCCAGTCCAGTCAGAAGCTCCACAAATGGTTGGTGACATTGGTGTCCCACATGATAACACTCAAAATGATTGTTTTGATAAGAATGGACAGTCTTGCTAAAGATATGTGTGCATCCATCATTGCCATGTTGCAAATAGTGTTGTCAACAGTAGTGTGATTCAGAAGAGCTTACTACTGGGCTGCACTCCCAAATGAACAAGATGTCCTGTCAGTTATGCCTATGGATAATCATTCTACATCTACTGTAAAGGATAGGTTTGAGAATTTTAAAAACCTATTTGCCAGTTTTAATACAGAAATCAGGAGCACAAAGTACTTCAACCAAAAATGGGGGTTTTGTGGAGCCAGTAGAAGTAGTGTTTGGAGTGAGATATGATAGCAGGGTAAATAAACAGTCCCAGCGAAAGATACTTTTGTATATATTCCTATACTGGAAACATTGACGTTCATGTGTCGCAATTCTAAAATCTGTAAGTTATTGGAAAATGCACCTAGGGATAAATCTGTAGAAGACACGTATGAAGACCTTTGTGATGGAAGTTACTTTAAGACCCATCCCTTGTTCTCAAAACATTGTACAATTGGATCTGTAAAGTATTTCTATGGTGACTTCAATTGCCAGCCCGCTTGGATCCAAGCGTGGTGTTCACAAGGTAGGCACCATTTATTTTGTCCTCAGGAATCTGCCGCCCAAGTTTAACTGCTGTGATGAATATTAATTTAGTGTCATTATTTCATTATCAAGATCTAAAGAAATATGGCTATGATGCCATTTTAGAGCCCTTGGTTAATGATGTTAAAATGGAGAGTGATGGTGTAAATTTGTCTTTTTCAACTGGCAGTGCCTTTTTTCAACTGGCAGTGCCTTTTTTTTCAACTGGCAGTGCCTTTTTTATCAACTGGCAGTGCCTTTTTTATCAACTGGCAGTGCCTTTTTTATCAACTGGCAGTGCCTTTTTTATCAACTGGCAGTGCCTTTTTTTATCAACTGGCAGTGCCTTTTTTATCAACTGGCAGTGCCTTTTTTTTATCAACTGGCAGTGCCTTTTTTTTCAACTGGCAGTGCCTTTTTTTTTCAACTGGCAGTGCCTTTTTTTTCAACTGGCAGTGCCTTTTTTTCAACTGGCAGTGCCTTTTTTTCAACTGGCAGTGCCTTTTTTATCAACTGGCAGTGCCTTTTTTTTCAACTGGCAGTGCCTTTTTTTTTCAACTGGCAGTGCCTTTTTTTTTCAACTGGCAGTGCCTTTTTTTTCAACTGGCAGTGCCTTTTTTTTTCAACTGGCAGTGCCTTTTTTTTCAACTGGCAGTGCCTTTTTTTTCAACTGGCAGTGCCTTTTTTTTCAACTGGCAGTGCCTTTTTTTTCAACTGGCAGTGCCTTTTTTTTCAACTGGCAGTGCCTTTTTTTTTCAACTGGCAGTGCCTTTTTTTTCAACTGGCAGTGCCTTTTTTTTCAACTGGCAGTGCCTTTTTTTCAACTGGCAGTGCCTTTTTTTTTCAACTGGCAGTGCCTTTTTTTATCAACTGGCAGTGCCTTTTTTTTCAACTGGCAGTGCCTTTTTTTTCAACTGGCAGTGCCTTTTTTTTTCAACTGGCAGTGCCTTTTTTTTCAACTGGCAGTGCCTTTTTTATCAACTGGCAGTGCCTTTTTTATCAACTGGCAGTGCCTTTTTTATCAACTGGCAGTGCCTTTTTTTTCAACTGGCAGTGCCTTTTTTTTCAACTGGCAGTGCCTTTTTTTTTCAACTGGCAGTGCCTTTTTTTTCAACTGGCAGTGCCTTTTTTTTTTCAACTGGCAGTGCCTTTTTTTTCAACTGGCAGTGCCTTTTTTTTCAACTGGCAGTGCCTTTTTTTTCAACTGGCAGTGCCTTTTTTTTCAACTGGCAGTGCCTTTTTTTTCAACTGGCAGTGCCTTTTTTTCAACTGGCAGTGCCTTTTTTTTCAACTGGCAGTGCCTTTTTTTATCAACTGGCAGTGCCTTTTTTTTCAACTGGCAGTGCCTTTTTTTTCAACTGGCAGTGCCTTTTTTTTTCAACTGGCAGTGCCTTTTTTTTCAACTGGCAGTGCCTTTTTTATCAACTGGCAGTGCCTTTTTTATCAACTGGCAGTGCCTTTTTTTTCAACTGGCAGTGCCTTTTTTTTCAACTGGCAGTGCCTTTTTTTTTCAACTGGCAGTGCCTTTTTTTTCAACTGGCAGTGCCTTTTTTTTTTCAACTGGCAGTGCCTTTTTTTTTCAACTGGCAGTGCCTTTTTTTTCAACTGGCAGTGCCTTTTTTTTCAACTGGCAGTGCCTTTTTTTTCAACTGGCAGTGCCTTTTTTTTCAACTGGCAGTGCCTTTTTTTTCAACTGGCAGTGCCTTTTTTTTTCAACTGGCAGTGCCTTTTTTTTTCAACTGGCAGTGCCTTTTTTTTTCAACTGGCAGTGCCTTTTTTTTTCAACTGGCAGTGCCTTTTTTTTTCAACTGGCAGTGCCTTTTTTTTTCAACTGGCAGTGCCTTTTTTTTTCAACTGGCAGTGCCTTTTTTTTTCAACTGGCAGTGCCTTTTTTTTTTCAACTGGCAGTGCCTTTTTTTTTTTCAACTGGCAGTGCCTTTTTTTTTTTCAACTGGCAGTGCCTTTTTTTTTTCAACTGGCAGTGCCTTTTTTTTTTCAACTGGCAGTGCCTTTTTTTTTTTCAACTGGCAGTGCCTTTTTTTTTTCAACTGGCAGTGCCTTTTTTTTTTCAACTGGCAGTGCCTTTTTTTTTCAACTGGCAGTGCCTTTTTTTTTTCAACTGGCAGTGCCTTTTTTTTTCAACTGGCAGTGCCTTTTTTTTTTCAACTGGCAGTGCCTTAAACTGTCTGCCAAATAACTGGAGAAAATTTGGGGATGCATGCAGTCCTTGGTTTCACAGTCCTTCAGTGGTCATTACTTTTGCCGGTTCTGTTTGATAGAAAAGTCTAATGCGCAGACGGTTTACAGAGAGGATGACCCTAAGATTGTCTTGGTGGTAAAAATATATTTGAAATGCATTTGAATCAGTTGCATTGACCTGCATTTGAATCCGTTGTATTCAGACCCACATCCTTGTATGGTGTAAAGAGAATTTCGGAACTAAAAAGTTTGTAACACTTCCATGTTTGTAGTGGACTTAATGCATGACATTCTTAAAATTGTTTTGAATATGTCTCTGAAACATGCACTTCTAGAATCTACCCGTTTGACTTTGGGTACTTGGAGTGCAAAAACTGTCCAACTAAAGTTTCAAGGACAGCTTTTTTCCCATCTACGTAACATTGCAAAAGTCAGAAACTTTCTGTCCAAAAATGATGCAGAAAAATTAATCCATGCTTTTGTCACTTCTAGGTTAGACTACTGCAATGCTCTACTTTCCGGCTACCCGGATAAAGCACTAAATAAACTTCAGTTAGTGCTAAATACGGCTGCTAGAATCCTGACTAGAACCAAAAAATTGGATCATATTCCTCCAGTGCTAGCCTCCCTACACTGGCTTCCTGTTAAGGCAAGGGCTGATTTCAAGGTTTTACTGCTAACCTACAAAGCATTACATGGGCTTGCTCCTACCTATCTCTCTGATTTGGTCCTGCCGTAAATACCTACACGTACGCTACGGTCACAGGACGCAGGCCTCCTAATTGTCCCTAGAATTTCTAAGCAAACAGCTGGAGGCAGGGCTTTCTCCTATAGAGCTCCATTTTTATGGAATGTTCTGCCTACCCATGTGAGAGACGCAAACTCGGTCTCAACCTTTAAGTCTTTACTGAAGACTCATGTCTTCAGTGGGTCATATGATTGAGTGTAGTCTGGCCCAGGAGTGTGAAGGTGAACGGAAAGGCTCTGGAGCAATGAACCGCCCTTGCTGTCTCTGTCTGGCCGGTTCCCCTCTTTCCACTGGAATTCTCTGCCTCTAACCCTATTACAGGGGCTGAGTCACTGGCTTACTAGGGCTCTTTCATACCGTCCCTAGGAGGGGTGCGTCACTTGAGTGGGTTGAGTCACTGATGTGATCTTCCTGTCTGGGTTGGCGCCCCCCCTTGGGTTGTGCCGTAGCGGAGATCTTTGTGGGCTATACTCGGCCTTGTCTCAGGATGGTAAGTTGGTGGTTGCAGATATCCCTCAAGTGGTGTGGGGGCTGTGCTTTGGCAAAGTGGGTGGGGTTATATCCTTCCTGTTTGTCCCTGTCGGATGGGCCCACAGTGTCTCCTGACCTCTCCTGTCTCAGCCTCCAGTATTTATGCTGCAGTAGTTTGTGTCAGGGGGCTAGGGTCAGTTTGTTATATCTGGAGTACTTCTCCTGTCCTATCCGGTGTCCTGTGTGAATTTAAGTATGCTTTCTCTAATTCTCTCTTTCTTTCTCTCTCTCAGAGGACCTGAGCCCTAGGACCATGCTTCAGGACTACCTGACATGATGACTCCTTGCTGTCCCCCGTCCACCTGGCCGTGCTGCTGCTCCAGTTTCAACTGTTCTGCCTGTGATTATTATTATTTGACCATGCTAGTCATTTATGAACATTTGAACATCTTCTGTTATATTCTCTACCCGGCACAGCCAGAAGAGGACTGGCCACCCCACATAGATAGCCTGGTTCCTCTAGGTTTCGGCCTTTCTAGGGAGTTTTTCCTAGCCACCGTGCTTCTACATCTGCATTGCTTGCTGTTTGGGGTTTTAGGCTGGGTTTCTGTACAGCACTTTGAGATATCAGCTGATGTACGAAGGGCTTTATAAATACATTTGATTTGATTAAAGTCAACCTAGAGAACAGTGGAAACAGAATAGCTCTTAATTGTATTCAAACACCCTCTTGTGAGAAACGTTCCACCAGTAAATGAGAACTGGAATTTTCCGCTCATCTTACTGCAAGTAACCAACACCCCCCCCCCCCCCCACACACACACTTTCTTAGCCAGGGCATGACTGTGTATCTGAAGCATTTGATAATTCAACGTCACAGACTTTTCAAACCGTTGTACCGACGACTTGATACCCAAACATCACTTTGATACATTACTCAGCATGCATAAGACAAGTCGGTTCTTTATTACAAATGTGGAGCAGGAGGAACACCTTCAAGAACATTACTAAGTCCCTTGCCAAAAAACATCAATTTGCTGTAGGCCATCACTGGGAGACCTCATGATTGGACCGACAAAAGCATTTTCCCTGAGTGATTTTACTGGTCAGTGCAGAAAGCCATTTCCTCTACCAGCTGGGTTAAGATGGATGGCACATAGTGCAGAGGGGGACTGTTAGTTTGCAGTAAGATGGAGCATGAAATGCCAGTCTTGTAAAATAACTAAGATCATTGTGGTTGACATCATTGTATACTTATTCCTGGACAAGTTGCATACTGATCATTTCTGTGAACATTACCATGCATTCACTGTGTTTGAAGGTGTTGATGACAACGTTTATCTGCAATGTTATAAGCCTTGTCTTTCAAAGTGCTTATGGTGCTGATGAGAGCCTTTGTTTGGTATGATTGAGTAATAGTCGGATTATTGGAAACTTTGTCAAGAAAATTGCCAACCTAGTCTTAGGACTTCCAGTTGTGTTTAAATAGCGACTCTACAAATACTCTTGTTCTCATATAGTACATGTTCTGATTCACTGTTTTCATTCTGATGTGCCTGTGATGCACTGATTTCACATTTGGCCTAAATAAATTAAACAAAGCAGTCACACTACTCTTGTAAGGAATCATTTATTGCTTCTGTTTAAGTCATCTACAACTTTCAGGCTTGAATTATGATTGGGTGAGAACCAGACAAAAAATATATTTCCTAGTGTGAATATTTATCACTTCCTGGTGTCAATTCAGCTACAGGATGCATTCTGTATACATCTGGCCCTTCTTTGGACACTGTGTTAACTAACCTCCAAACGAGCTTCAATGCCATACAACACTCCTTCCGTGGCCTCCAACTGTTCTTAAACGCTAGTAAAACCAAATGCATGCTTTTCAACCGTTTGCTCCCCGCACCCACCCGCCCGACTAGCATCACCACCACGGATGGTTCTTACCTAGAACATATGGACAACTACAAATACCTAGGTGTCTGGCTAGACTGTAACCTCCTTCCAGACTCATATTAAACATCTCCAATCCAAAATCAAATCTAGAATCGGCTTCCTATTTCTCAACAAAGCCTCCTTCACTCACGCCGCCAAACTTACCCTAGTAAAACTGACAATCCTACCGATCCTCGACATTGATGTCATCTACAAAATAGCTTCCAATACTTGACTCAGCAAACTGGATGAAGTCTATTACAGTGCCATCCGTTTTGTTACCAAAGCACCTTATACCACCCACCACTGCGACCTGTATGCTCTAGTCGGCTGGCCCTCGCTACATATTCGTTGCCAGACCTACTGTCTCCAGGTAATTTAAGTCTTTGCTAGGTAAAGTGCCGCCTTATCTCAGCTCAATGGTGACGATAACAACACCCACCCCGTAGCACGAGCTCCAGCAGGTATATCTCACTGGTCATCTCCAAAGCCAACACCACCTTTGGCTGCCTTTTCTTCCAGTTCTCTGCTGCCAGTGACTGGAACGAATTGCAAAAATTGCTGAAGTTGGAGACATATTTCTCTTACTAACTTTAAACATCAGCTAACCGATCACTGCAGCTATGCATAGTCCATCTGTAAATAGCCCACCCAATCTACCTACCTCATCCCCATACTGTTTTTATTTACTTTTCTGCTCTTTTGCACACCAGTATCTCTACTTGCCCATCATCTGCTCATCTATCACTCCAGTGTTAATCTGATAAATTGTAATTACTTTGCTACTATGGCCTATTTATTGCCTACCTCACGGCATTTGCATACACTGGATATAGACTTTTTTCAATTGTGTTATTGACTGTACGCTTGTGTATTCCATGTGTAACTGTGTTGTTGTTTGTGTCGCACTGCTTTGCTTTATCTTGGCCAGGTCACAGTTGTAAATGAGAACTTGTTCTCAACTGGCCTACCTGGATAAATAAAGGTGAATTTTTTATTTTGTATATATAATTCTGTAGAGTTGATCCTCAACACTGAAAGGTGTTGCTGCTTAATACTGAGGGTGTTGTTCAAATGACCCATGGGAGTGTTTTTTTCGATGTCTGAAGTGTTATCTTAACACTCAGTTTTTCAATATTAACACTACAAAAAGTGTTAAATTAACACTTTCAAATTCTCTCTGTACATTTACCAAATGCACGGGCAATAGCCAAAAAGAAATAGCCTCTGAATTGGACTGGATCCTTTTTTTCCCATTTCTGCCTAAAATGACCCAACTAACTGCCTGAAGCAAGGAAACACTTTGAAGTCTTTCAATATTAACATGTGAAATAAATGTATGGGAATATAACACCTGGTAAAAGATAATACAAAACAAAAAAAAAATGCTGTTCCATCATCTGAAATGTAAAAGAGAGGACATTGCAGTTTAGGCACATTTTGGATTTTGGCCACTATATGGCAGCAATGCATGTGCAGAGTTTCAGACTGATCCATTGAAGTGTTAAAATACATCAGACAATTTTGTATCAAGTCTGCCCAAATGTGCCAAATTGGTCAATTGATACATTTTCAAGAACATAACTATAGAGAACATACACAAATGATATGTAATAAAAAATAAATGGTTTACACTCCCAGGAAGGTCATACATGATGGGAAAGTAACTTCCCTACAGAAAAGACACTAAGCTTCACACATCTAGATGGCTGGGCTGAGGTGGGTGTGGGGCCATGAACAGCAGGGGTTCAAACTTTAGAACCCAGTTCCTACATTTTGAATATAAAAACAGATTTTTATCAAACAAAGCTATGCTACATGTTTTATCTCTGGGACCCTCAGGATAACAAATCAGAGCCAGATTACTGAATGTAATTACATTACCTTCAGATGTGAACCTTCGGTGGCAGGTAGCCTAGTGGTTAGAGTGTTGGACTTGTAACCGAAAGGTTGCAAGATTGAATCCCCGGGCTGAAAAGGTAACAATCTGTTGTTCTGCCCCTGAACAAGGCAGTTAACCCATTGAAAATAAGAATTTGTTCTTAACTGACTTGCCTAGTTAAATAAAGGTTAAAAAAAGTGAATGTATCAAACCAGTTAACTTGATAAGTGTTTTATTGTGCACTCTCAAACAATAGCATGGCATTTTTTCACTAATAGCTACTGTAAATTGGACAGTGCAGTTAGATTAACATGAATTTAAGCTTTCTGTCCGTATAAGACATGTCTATGTCCTGGGAAATGTCCTTGTTACTTACGTCATTAGTGCACGTTAGCTCAACCGTACAGGTGCAGGGACACCGATCCCTGTCCTATCTGAACGGACACAGGTAGAGGGCAAGACTGTACAGGTTCCCCTTGAGAAACTAAATCGAATATGTCTCTAACAGCAGCTCAAACAGGTAGGCCTACGTAATATCAGCACTTGGCCCCCAGGACCATACAATTACCCAATTGGCAATTACAACCAATAAACTGGTTCTACAATGTAAAAGGCAATTTCCACATCCATTGGTACATCAGTCTTTATCAGACTTATTGATTGTTAATGGTATTTCAATACCAGGCATAGATGGAACAATCGTTTCCTCTTATTCAACGTTATGACTCCAAAGCGTGAAGTGCAGGCCACACAGCCTATTTCTATGCACACTTAGGCGCACTCTACCCTATTAAGCACAACCAGAATGACAGACATAGGACACAGACACACGGAACTCCGACATAACCCAGAAAATGTGAACAAAGGAAACCATACATTTAATTAAATTAACAGAACTTCTACCGCATGAGTCTTGTGAACGTTCATGTGCGCAATAAACATCGCGCCCACTCAGCATGTGAGAAATGGTTGGCTAAATGAAACTGTATCGTAGGCCTATGAAACAGAAATGTCTGCACTTGCACACTTCCCATCATGGATATACAAATGGTGAAAACAATGCTTACACCAATCCAGGGCTTTTAAATCCATGATGGGATTGTACAAGTGCAGACGTCAGGAAAATGGAGAATAGGGATGTAACCTATAGTATCGCTGTCTGTGTCTCTTTGTATTTCTCACCCCTTCTTTCACTTGATTCCTCCTTGTCCAGATCCTGGACTCCCCAGTGGAGGTTGCAGATAAAGCAGTCAGAATCATCACCATGCTCCCCTCCAGTCCCAACGTCATAGAGGTCTACACTGGACCAAACTGCATCCTCAAGTAAGCAGCTCCCCCTCTCTGGTCCTCCTCCCCAGAACTATATATGTAAAGAAACTGGTGTAGAAACAGACCTGATCCCCTATAACAGACCTGATCCCCCTATAATAGACCTGATCCCCTATAATAGACCTGATCCCCTATAATAGACCTGATCCCCTATAACTGGCCTGTCCCTTATAAATGGCCTGTCCACTATAACTGGCATGTCCCCTATAACTGGCCTATCCACTATAACTGGTCTGTCCCCTATAACTGGCCTATCCTCTATAACTGGCCTGTCCCCTATAACTGGCCTATCCACTATAACTGGCCTGTCCCCTATAGCGGGCCTATCCACTATAACTGGCCTGTCCCCTATAGCGGGCCTATCCACTATAACTGGCCTGTCCCCTATAGCGGGCCTATCCACTATAACTGGCCTGTCCCCTAAAACTGGCCTATCCTCTATAACTGGCCTGTCCCCTATAACTGGCCTATCCACTATAACTGGCCTGTCCCCTATAGCGGGCCTATCCACTATAACTGGCCTGTCCACTATAACTGGCCTATCCCCTATAACTGGCCTGTCCACTATAACTGGCCTAACCCCTATAACTGGCCTATCCACTATAACTGGCCTATCCACTATAACTGGCCTATCCACTATAACTGGCCTGTCCCCTATAACTGTCCTGTCCCCTATAACTGGCCTGTCCCCTATAACTGTCCTGTCCCCTATAACTGTCCTGTCCCCTATAACTGGCCTGTCCCCTATAACTGGCCTGTCCACTATAACTGGCCTATCCACTATAACTGGCCTGTCCACTATAACTGGCCTGTCCACTATAACTGGCCTGTCCACTATAACAGGCCTGTCCACTATAACTGGCCTGTCCACTATAACTGGCCTGTCCACTATAGCTGGCCTATTCACTAAAACTGGCCTATCCACTATAACTGGCCTGTCCCCTATAACTGGGCTGTCCACTATAACTGACCTATTCACTATAACTGGCCTATCCATTATAACTGGCATATCCACTATAACTGTCCTGTCCCCTATAACAGGCCTGTCCACTATAACTGGCCTATCCCCTATAACTGGCCTATCCACTTTAACTGGCCTATCCCCTATAACTGGCCTATCCCCTATAACTGGCCCGTCCACTATAACTGGCCTAACCCCTATAACTGGCCTGTCCCCTATAACTGGCCTATCCCCTATAACTGGCCTGTCCACTATAACTGGCCTATCCCCTATAACTGGCCTGTCCACTATAACTGGCCTAACCCCTATAACTGGCCTATCCACTATAACTGGCCTATCCCCGAGAACTGGCCTGTCCACTATAACTGGCCTATCCCCTATAACTGGCCTGTCCACTATAACTGGCCTAACCCCTATAACTGGCCTATCCACTATAACTGGCCTATCCCCGAGAACTGGCCTGTCCACTATAACTGGTGTTTGCAAATCTGAAGGAATCAGATTGGTGTAAGCGTCATTGGAAGGCTAGGTAGAGGTCATGGTCTCTGGACTTAGTTAACCCCCAAAAGTCAATGTCTGCGCCCCTGTTGAAATCTAATTAGCATAATAAAAAATATCCCCATTAACAATCCATCAATTTAAATAAGAGATATCAGATTTTTGCATTGGATGCGTCTCAATCACTGCATCCGCTGATGTCGCACTTCCTCATCTGAGGTGAAAGGTGACAGAACTAGAGTGGTGTTTGTCAGACCATGAGACATCCTGAAAATCTGTCTTTTCACAAAACCGTCTGTAGCGTCCGAACAGTTTGGCCTACGAACTACTAGGTCCCCTCTATGGAAAGATGACTCTATGGAAAGATGTTTTTTTTTAGCACGCCCACAGGCCTCACAAGACTTGTTTGAAGGTCCCCGGTACCGCCTGAAGGTCCCCGGTACCGTCTGAAGGTCCTCGGTACCGTCTGAAGGTCCCCGGTACCGTCTGAAGGTCCCCGGTACTGTCTGAAGGTCCCCGGTACCATCTGAAGGTCCCCGGTACCGTCTGAAAGTCCCCGGTACCGTCTGAAGGTCCCCGGTACCGTCTGAAGGTCCCCGGTACCGTCTGAAGGTCCCCGGTACCATCTGAAGGTCCCCAGTACTGTCTGAAGGTCCCCGGTACCATCTGAAGGTCCCCGGTACCGTCTGAAGGTCCCCGGTACCATCTGAAGGTCCCCAGTACCGTCTGAAGGTCCCCGGTACCATCTGAAGGTCCCCGGTACCGTCTGAAGGTCCCCGGTACCGTCCGAAGGTCCCCAGTACCGTTTGAAGGTCCCCAGTACCGTCTGAAGGTCCCCGGTACCATCTGAAGGTCCCCAGTACCGTCTGAAGGTCCCCAGTACCGTCTGAAGGTCCCCGGTACCATCTGAAGGTCCCCAGTACCGTCTGAAGGTCCCCAGTACCGTCTGAAGGTCCCCGGTACCATCTGAAGGTCCCCGGTACCGTCTGAAGGTCCCCGGTACCGTCTGAAGGTCCCCAGTACCGTTTGAAGGTCCCCGGTACCATCTGAAGGTCCCCGGTACCGTATGAAGGTCCCCGGTACCGTCTGAAGGTCCCCGGTACCGTCTGAAGGTCCCCGGTACCAGTTGAAAATAAATGAATGGAAGTAGATATGGAGACTCTTTAGTGCCAAAAAGAAGTGGTTAAATCAGGTGTGTCAGATCAGGATCCTATTCTCTTGGAAGGAAACCGAAGAAAACGAGCCGAAACTGGGGAAGAACTACATGAACTTGTCCAATAAAAAGAAACGCTACGTTTTGCTACAGTGTGCCCTAATGAATATGACCCTGATCTGAGAAGGTCCAGTAAAGGTAGCTAGTTCAAGTCAGTTGTTTCTGATGCGGTAGTTCCTCCGTCCATTCTAGCATGGCCAGACAGTGACCACTCTTTTTAGTCAGCGTAGAGCAGGATAGCCAGCCCATTAAGTAGGTTTTATTGTTGTTTTGACTGGATCTTAAAGGCAAGGCAAGGTTAACATTTTAAGTCATCATTATGTTAGTCTTGTCTGATGACTCCTTGACAGTGCACAGGACAGCGTTCTCCTTAATGGCTTGAGCCTCAATGGAGAATCCCGTGTCAGTGTTTTTCATGTTGATGGAGCCGTAATGGCGGGTATCCCATGTCGGTGCCTTTCATTTAGATAAAGAGCCATAAAGAGGAGAGAAACTGGCCCCACAGGGAGTGAGAGGGGAAGAGGGGAGTTAAGACGGGAGGGAGACACGTAGCTGTAAAACTCTCCCTCTCACCTCGGCCAGACCAACTGGGGGGGGGGGGACATGTGAGCACACACACACAAATACACAAACAGACACTGGTTCACGTTTCTGCAGATATACTTTCTGACGATCCTCAACAGCTCACAGCGTGGTCGTATGCTTGCCAGCACTCATTTTCTCACACACATTCCTTACATACAACACACACCCTCTGTCTGTTTACAGGCCGGCGTCTGTGCAGTGTAGACAGCCTGTATTTAGTGTGTGTCGTCCTGTGTGAAGAGCCCTATTCTAAGGACTCTTTACTGAGCCTGCACACACACAAACACAGGTACAGTATTTCCACACTTCCTTTCTGGGCTCTTAGCTAAGCCTGGTTTACTGCTCTGGAATGGCATATGATTTATCTGCCCCCCCCAACCCACACACACACATACACACACGTTCGGACACAAACATACACACACTTTTCCGCCCACTATCTAAAGCTCATACATGCACACATACTAACATAACTGGCCTGGCCTCTAACCCCCTTGCTGAGGATGAAAGTGGCCCATCGCTGATAAGCTGAAGACTAGGAGAGAGGCCAGGAGGAGGAGGCGGAGGAGAAGATAGAAAGAGAGATGTCAGGAGGAGGAGGGAGAAAAGAGAGCGATATAGGAGTCAGGAGGAAGGGGAGGAGAAGAGAGAGATAGGGGTCAGGAGGAGGGAGAAGAGAAGAGCGAGAGATAGAGGTCAGGAGGAGGGGGAGGAGAAGAGAGAGAGATAGGGGTCAGCAGGAGGGAGAAGAGAGGAGAGAGAGATAGGGGTCAGGAGGAGGGGGAGGGGGAGGAGAAGAGAGCGATATAGGGGTCAGGAGGAGGGGGAGGAGAAGAGAGAGAGATAGGGGTCAGGAGGAGGGGGAGGAGAAGAGAGAGATATAGGGCTCAGGAGGAGGGAGAAGAGAAGAGAGAGAGATAGGGGTCAGGAGGAGGGGGAGGAGAAGAGAGAGAGAGAGGGGTCAGGAGGAGGGAGAAGAGAAGAGAGAGAGATAGGGGTCAGGAGGAGCGGGGGGAGAAGAGAGAGATAGGGATCAGGAGGGGGAGGAGAAGAGAAAGAGATGGGGGTCAGGAAGAGAGAGGGAGGGGGAGGAGAAGAGAAAGAGATGGGGGTCAGGAAGAGAGAGGGAGGGGGAGGAGAAGAGAGATGTCAGGAGGTGGAGGTTAAGAGAGAGATGTCAGGAGATGGAGGGAGAAGAGAAGAGAGAAGTCAGGAGATGGAGGGAGAAGAGAGAGATAGGGATCAGGAGGAGCGGGGGGAGAAGAGAGAGATAGGGATCAGGAGATGGAGGGAGAAGAGAAGAGAGAAGTCAGGAGATGGAGGGAGAAGAGAGAGAGGTCAGGAGAAAAGTGGGAGAAGAGAAGAGAGAGATGTCAGGAGATGGAGAGAGAAGAGAATAGAGAAGTCAGGAGATGGAGGGTAAACTACAGGTCACCTCCCAGACGTCCCAGTGTGTGTTATGTCTCTCTCTCTGGTAGAGTGGGGGAGGGGATTCCACTTGCTGCGTTTGTCCAGGAGGTGGCACTGTACCCCAATAGGGAGCCATAGAGAGCCATGTGAATGGTTGTAGTGTGGCTGTGTGTCATAGAGAGAGACAGTCACTTGCTTCTTGTGATCTCTTGATATCAGATCCAGATATTAACACAGTCACACATACACACACATACTTAAGGTGTTTTTGACTGGTGGTCCCACCATAATCTATATTGTGAAGTCGCCACTGCACACAGGCACACACACAGACATACAAACAGGCACACACACAGACACAGTGATATGCATTGACCCCTGACACACTCCTGTTTGTGTTAATGCTTATGATATCTGAGATGGTAGCTATGCTATGTAAAGCACTGTCTCACACACACACACACACACACACACACACACACACACACACATACACACACACACACACATACACTCATGCACCCTCACAGACAGCATAAGGTTTCATTTGTTTTTTCATTTAGATTTTATTTAGATTCAAAATGAACCCTCTCTGGTCTGAGTGCTGAGTGAGGTAGTGTGTTTTTTAAAGTTGTGTGTGTGTGGTTCCCACCTCGAGTGCGTCACCAGGGGTTTGGCAGTCGCCCCAAGGGTGTAAGACCATGAATAATAACCTTGTTAAAAACAACAATAATGTCCTTTCTTTCTCTCTCTCTCTCTTTGTCGGTCGTGCTCTTACTGACCAGTTGTCTGGCCTAGCCCTGCCCGGCTGTGTCCTGGCACACACACACACACACACACACACACACATGGACACTGAAATACACACACACTTCCACCACTGTCTGGTGTTGTTAAAAGTGTCCACATGCAAACTAGACCCACAACAAAACAGGCTCTGACGTTACAGGCTCGGTCTATTGGCATGGCGATGGCAGAAATGGGAGCAGTGGCTAACGAGCGGCGAGGTCATTAGCGGTAATTACCCAGCATGCCTGTGTCTCTCGCCTGCCCGCGGTGGGCTGCCACATCGCTAACGGACGGCGACTTTAAAAGGCTTTAAAAACGTGTCATTGTTTTCCCAACGCTGGGAACTGCACACACTATCAGTGGTCGGGGGGGGGGGGGGGGGGGGTTGTGTGTTGGTTACGCGACTGCACTGCACTAACATTGGTGCGACCATGGGAGCTTAATGTGTTTGTGTACTGTGTGTCTCAGACAGTGCAGGTTTGCTGTGTGACCTGTGTGTGAAACCTCTACCATGTAGCCCATTGCATTCTGCATCAGGCCACAGGCAAATCACCACAGCTAGCCATGGTCCAATTAAGACAGTGGCAAAAATAAATCATATTAAGAACCTTACAGAGGTCTAGGGAATGAGAGTGGGAGAGAGAGGCCTACTGGGCATCATAGTCGTGGGTAGTTGGCTGGGCCTGCTGTCAGTGATGACTAACTAACCAGCACTGGTCTTACTATATTAGCATAACAAGCCCTTCACTAGGGGGACCAGGGGGACAGGGAGAGGCTGATTAGGAGGGTAGAGAGGGGGAGGGAAGGAGGTAGGGCAGTCAGGGATGAGGGAGGATAGGGGGTGAGAGGAGGGGCGTAAGGGGGTGGGGGTCTGGACTCCAGATGGAAGCAGACCCACAGCAGCTGGGGGACTGGCTCTTTCAACGTAGTGTGTGTGTGTGTGCGTGTGTGTGTGGTGTCTTTCTCTGTTGGTGTGTAAGCCTATTTGTCAGCTGGTGTATGTGCCAGTCTTACTATAAAGCTCTGTCCATCAAATTCCACTAAACCTCACCCTGTATGTCACTCATCTTAAGAACATTTGCAGCGTGTGTGTAGCTCCTCTGTATCACGGCTGTTAATTAGAGATCATTATCAGTCTACCTCAAACTTAATGGGTCTGCTTTGGACCAGAGGGATTGATTCAGGAAGGATCTCACTCTCTCCTCTTCCTCCACCTTTCCCTCTCTCCTCTGTCTCCTGCCATTGACCACTTTCCCCTCATGGAATAGAGCAGGCACTGATGATGATGAGAATGATGAGGTCAGATCAATGAAGAAGCACTGTGAAGAGAAAGACTGCTGTTGCATGTCTTTCAGCATCATTCTCTCAGACGTTCTCCCTCTGTGCTTCAGTCTCTCATCGTGTGCGTTTGTGTTTTCTCATGACATCTGTGCGTGTCAGTGTGGGGTGGTTCTCAGGCTTGCGCTCGTTAACGCAGCAGATAAAGACTCTGTTTTTAACATGAAGGACTAGCATTAGCGACTTTGGCAGATAAACTGTTGAAAGTGCTGATTTTTTATGTGTGTGATTTGGGTTAGCACTCTCTCCCTCTTCTCTCCCCATTTTAGTTAGTTACTTGATATCCGCAGAGTATTTTTACGGAGGTTGTTTTTTATTTTTATTTGTTTATATCTCCTATTGGGTCTAGTTATATCACATGAGGCCTCACCAAAGGCCTGCAAACAGTCTGTCTCTGCCATGGGGTTTGGGGAGGGGGTAACGTGAAGAAGCCTCACTGACAAACATTATCAAATCGTTTAGAACTCTGCGAGAAATGTTTCCACTAGAGCTTTTATCGCCCATGATCACAACAAAGATCGCTTATCAATCCCGTTAGATTTCCTGTTTTTTTCAGCTAGTCAGTTTCTCTCAATGATTAAATAAGGAGTAATCCATTAGGCTTATGTCAGAATGCTGAGATCCAATATACTCTGTATATACCAAAGTATGTGGACACCCCTTCACATTAGTGGATTCGGCTATTTCAGCCCCACCCGTTGCTGACAGATGTATAAAATCGAGCACACAGCCATGCAGTTTACATAGACAAACATTAGCAGTAGAATGGCCTTACTGAAGACCTCAGTGACTTTCAAATTAAATCAGAGGAAATCAAACTTTTTTTGCCACTTGCGCTGAGTACAACAGGTTTAAACCTTACCGTGAAATGCTTACTTACAAGCCCTTAACCAACAATGCAGTTCAAGAAATAGTTAAGAAATTAAGAAAATACAGTTGAAGTCTGAAGTTTATATGCACTTAGCACCCCCACAACATGATGCTGCCACCCCCATGCTTCACAGTTGGGATGGTGTTCTTCAGCTTGCAAGCTTCCCCCTTTTTCCTCCAAACATAACGATGGTCATTATGGCCAAAAAGTTATATTTTTGTTTCATCAGACCAGAGGACATTTCTCCAAAAGTCTGATCTTTGTCCACATGTGCATTTGCAAACCATAGTCTGGCTTTTTTATGGCGGGTTTGGAGCAGTGGCTTCTTCCTTGCTGGGCGGCCTTTCAGGTTATGTCGATATAGGACTCGTTTTACTGTGGCTATAGATACTCTTGTATCTGTTTCCTCCAGCATCTTCACAAGGTCCTTTGCTGTTATTCTGGGATTGATTTGCACTTTTTGCACCAAAGTACGTTCATCTCTAGGAGACAGAACGCGTCTCCTTCCTGAGCGGTATGACGCCTGCGTGGTCCCTTGGTGTTTATACTTGCGTACTATTGTTTGTACAGATGAACGTGATACCTTCAGGCATTTGGAAATTGCTCCCAAGGATGAACCAGACTTGTGGAGGTCTACCAATTTTTTTCTGATGTCTTGGCTGATTTCTTTTGATTTTCCCATGATTTCAAGCAAAGAGGCACTGAGTTTGAAGGTAGGCCTTGAAATACATCTACAGGTACACCCCCAATTGACTCAAATGATGTCAATTAGAAGCTTCTAAAGCCATGACATCATTTTCGGGAATTTTCTAAGCTGTTTAAAGGCACAGTCAACTTGGTGTATATAAACTTCTGGCCCACTGGAATTGTGATACAGTAAATTAATTATAAGTGAAATAATCTGTCTGTAAACAATTGTTGGAAAAATTACTTGCACAAAGTACACATTTGTGGAGTTGTTGAAAAAGCGAGTTTTAATGACTCCAACCTAAGTGTATGTAAACTTCCGACTTCAACTGTATATACAGGGGGTACCGGTACCGAGTCAATGTGCAGGGTAAAGGTTATTCGAGGTAATTTGTACATGTAGGTAGGGGTAAAGTGACTATGCATAGATAATAAACAGCGAGTAGCAGCAATGTAAAAACAAATAGGGGGAGGTTAATGTAAATTGTCTGGGTGGTCATTTGATTAATTGTTCGCAGTCTTACGTCTTGGAGGTAGAAGCTGTTAAGGAGCCTTTTGGTCCTAGACTTGGCACTCCGGTACCGCTTGCCATGCATGCGGTAGCAGAGGAAACAGTCATTGACTTGGGTGACTGGAGTCTTTAACATTTTTTTGGGCCTTCCTCTGACACCGCCTAGTTTATAGGTACTGGATGGCAGGAAGCTTGGCCCTAGTGATGTACCCTCTGTAGTGCCTTACGGTCAGATGCCAAGCAGTTGCCATACCAGGAGGTGATACAGTGCCTTGCGAAAGTATTCGGCCCCCTTGAACTTTGCGACCTTTTGCCACATTTCAGGCTTCAAACATAAAGATATAAAACTGTATTTTTTTGTGAAGAATCAACAACAAGTGGGACACAATCATGAAGTGGAACGACATTTATTGGATATTTCAAACTTTTTTAACAAATCAAAAACTGAAAAATTGGGCGTGCAAAATTATTCAGCCCCTTTACTTTCAGTGCAGCAAACTCTCTCCAGAAGTTCAGTGAGGATCTCTGAATGATCCAATGTTGACCTAAATGACTAATGATGATAAATACAATCCACCTGTGTGTAATCAAGTCTCCGTATAAATGCACCTGCACTGTGATAGTCTCAGAGGTCTGTTAAAAGCGCAGAGAGCATCATGAAGAACAAGGAACACACCAGGCAGGTCCGAGATACTGTTGTGAAGAAGTTTAAAGCCGGATTTGGATACAAAAAGATTTCCCAAGCTTTAAACATCCCAAGGAGCACTGTGCAAGCGATAATATTGAAATGGAAGGAGTATCAGACCACTGCAAATCTACCAAGACCTGGCCGTCCCTCTAAACTTTCAGCTCATACAAGGAGAAGACTGATCAGAGATGCAGCCAAGAGGCCCATGATCACTCTGGATGAACTGCAGAGATCTACAGCTGAGGTGGGAGACTCTGTCCATAGGACAACAATCAGTCGTATATGGAGCCAAATACAGGACCATTCTGGAAGAAAACCTGATGGAGTCTGCAAAAGACCTGAGACTGGGACGGAGATTTGTCTTCCAACAAGACAATGATCCAAAACATAAAGCAAAATCTACAATGTAATGGTTCAAAAATAAACATATCCAGGTGTTAGAATGGCCAAGTCAAAGTCCAGACCTGAATCCAATCGAGAATCTGTGGAAAGAACTGAAAACTGCTGTTCACAAATGCTCTCCATCCAACCTCACTGAGCTCGAGCTGTTTTGCAAGGAGGAATGGGAAAAATGTCAGTCTCTCGATGTGCAAAACTGATAGAGACATACCCCAAGCGACTTACAGCTGTAATTGCAGCAAAAGGTGGCGCTACAAAGTATTAACTTAAGGGGGCTGAATAATTTTGCACGCCCAATTTTTCAGTTTTTGATTTGTTAAAAAAGTTTGAAATATCCAAAAAATGTCGTTCCACTTCATGATTGTGTCCCACTTGTTGTTGATTCTTCACAAAAAAATACAGTTTTATATCTTTATGTTTGAAGCCTGAAATGTGGCAAAAGGTCGCAAAGTTCAAGGGGGCCGAATACTTTCGCAAGGCACTGTACAACTGGTCAGGATGCTCTCGATGGTGCAGCTGTAGAACTTGATAGTTCATTGATGATGTGGACACCAAGGAATTTGAAACTCTCGACCCGCTCCACTACAGCCCCGTCGATGTTAATGTTAATGGGGGCCTGTTCGGCTCGCCTTTTCATGTAGTCCACGATCAGCTCTTTTGTCTTGCCCAGTATTGAGGATCAGCGTGGAAGACGTGTTGTTGCCTACCCTTACCACCTGGGGCTGTTGATCTGAGCCATAACCAGCCTTTCAAAGCACTTCATGGTTACTGACATGAGTGCTACAGGGTGGTAATCATTTAGGCAGGTTACCTTCGCTTCATTGAGCACAGGGACTATGGTGGTCTGCTTGAAACATGTAAGTATTACAGACTCGGTTAGAGAGATGTTGAAAATATCAGTGAAGACACTTACCAGTTGGTCCACGCATGCTTTGAGTACACATCCTGGTAATCTGTCTCGTCTCACCCCGCTGCTTTGTGAATGTTGACCTGTTTAACGGTCTTGCTCACATCGGCTACCGAGAGCATTATCACACAGTCTTCTGGAACAGCTGGTGCTCTCATGCATGCTTCAGTGTTTGCCTCGAAGCGAGCAGAAAAGGCATTTAGCTTGTCTGGTAGGCTCACGTCACTGGGCAGCTTGCGGCTAGGTTCCCCTTTGTAGTCCGTAATAGTTTTCAAGCCATGCCACATATGATGAGCATCAAAGCCGGGGTAGTAGGATTCAATCTTAGTCCTGTATTGACACTCTGCCTGTTTGATGGTTCGTCTGAGGGCGTACAGGGATTTCTTATAAGCAACCGGATTAGTGTCCCGCTCCTTGAAAGCAGCGGCTTTCCATGCCTTCTGGTTGGGATATGAAAGTACAGTCACTGTGGGGACGACATCGTCGGTGCACTTATTGATAAAGCCGATGACTGAGGTGTTATACTCCTCAATGCCATTGGATGAATCCCAGAACATATTCTCGTCTGTGCTCACAGATAGTTCTGTAGCGTAGCATCTGCGTCGTCTGACCACTTCCGTATTGAGCGAGTCACTGGTACTCCCTGCTTTTTGCTTGTAAGCAGAAATCAGGAGGATAGAATTATGGTCAGATTTGCCAAATGGAGGGCGGGGGAGAGCTTTGTATGCATCTCTGTGTTTGGAGTAAAGGTGGTCTAGAGGTTTTTTTTTCTTCCTCTGGTTGCACATGCTGGTAGAAATGAGGTAAAAACAGATTTAAGTTTGCCTGTGTTAAAGTCCCCGGCCACTAGGAGCGCCGCTTCTGGATGATCATTTTCTTGTTTTCTTGTTTTTCTTGAGTGCCGTTTTAGTGCCAGCATCGGTATGTGGTGGTAAATAGACAGCTACCAATAATATAGATGAGAACTCTCTTGGTAGATAGTGTGGTCCACAGCTTATCATATGGAACTCTACCTCAGGCGAGCAATACCTCAAGACTTCTTTAATATTAGACATTGCACACCAGTAGTTATTGACAAATAGACACACACACCCGGCCCTCGTCTTACCAGACGTAGCTTCTCTGTCCTGCCAATGCATGGAAAATCCCACCAGCTCTCTCTTACCCGTGTCGTTGTTCAGCCACAACTCGGTGAACATAAGATATTACAGTTTTGAATGTCCCGCTGGTAGGATAGTCTTGATCATATACCATCCATTTTGTTTTCCAGTGATTGTACATTGGCCAATTGAACGGATGGTAGTGGAGGTTTACTCACTCGCCTACAAATTCTCAGAAGGCAGCCCGACCTCCGCCCCTTTTTTGTCTGTCTTTTCTTCACGCAAATGACAGGGATTTGGGCCCATTCCCGAGACAGCTGTATATCCTTCGCGTCAGACTCGTTAAAGAAAAATCTTTGTCCAGTTCGAGGTGAGTTATCGCTGTTCAGATGTCCAGAAGTTATTTTCGGTCATAAGAGACGGTAGCAACAACATTATCTACAAAATAAGTAGAACAAGAAGTTACAAACACTAACAGTTAGGAGCCCGTAAAACGGCAGCCATCTCTTCTTGGCACCGTCATAGGATGCCACCTTTCCAACAAGTCCGTTTGTAAAATGTCTGCCCTGGTAGAGCTGCCCCGGTCAACTATAAGTGCTGTTTTGGAAACTTCTAGGAGCTACACCGGCTTAGCCGCGAAGTGGTAGGCCACACAAGCTCACAGAATGGGACCGCCAAGTGCTGAAGCGCGCAGCACGTAAAAATCGTCTGTCCTCGATTGCAACACTCACTACCGTATGCTACAGCATACAATGATGTTGTAGGCGCTTCTGTGCTTCCAACTTTGTGGCAACAGTTTGGGCAAGGCCCTTTCCTGTTTCAGCATGACAATGCCCCCATGCACAAAGTGAGGTCTATAGAGAAATGGTTTGAAAGAACTTGACTGGCTTGCACAGAGCCCTGATCTCAACCTCATCGAAAACCTTTGAGATGAATTGGAATGTCCACTACGAGCCAGGCCTAATCGCCCAAAATCAGTGCCTGACCTCACTGATGCTCTTGTGGCTGAATGGAAGAAAGTCCCTGCAGCAATGTTCCAACATCTAGTGGAAAGCCTTCCCAGAAGAGTGGAGGCTGTTATAGTAGCTAAGGGGGCACCAGCTCCATATTAATGCCCATGATTTTGGAATGAGATGTTCGACAAGCAGGTGTCCACATACTTTTGGTCATGTAATGTACCTGCAGGGCCCGAGTTCCCTCTTCAAGTGTGAGCTCTGGTAGAAATCAGCCACGGGCCGTATGTATCAGGCGTCTGATAGTAAGAGTGCATGTCCTAATGCTGTCGGTAGTGCTATAGGAGTGTCCTGTATAGGGGATTCTACAGAAACACGCTCAAATGTGTCATTCACTTCTAATGCGTGGGAACAGCCACCGCATGTGTGTGTGTTTGTACAACCTCATACTCAGACATGTAGTTTAATTGAACCCTACCACCAATAAAAGTGCCTACTGCTTTACACGGCCTCGTAACCCTGTGGATATTGCCTCAGAAGCCCGGGCTGACGTCTCCACCACGGCCAAGTTTGGGATCCGCACCTGTCCCCGATGCTACACACAGGCACACACACGCACACACACACACACACACACACACACACACACACACACACACACACACACACACACACACACAGACACACACACACACACACACACACACACAGACAGACAGACCGCTTCAAAAAGGGCTCCAGTTTAAAAGGCTATAAGACTAATGAATCGCTTCAGTTAATTATTTGTCTGTAATGAAACAAGAGCAAATTAATTCAGCTCTCGTTAGAACATGACAGAAACCAGAGTTCACTCTGATCTTCTTCCCCCTTCTCACCCCAGCTCACCCTCTCTCTTTGACGGAGAGGAGACAAGGAAAGGAAGCCTCTTTAAGCCTCCCAGTCATTGAATCTACCTCCCACCATGTTGGACTAGGAGTGGCTTTGGCTGTGCCCTCTCTCTAACGGTCATTAATACCAACGCCAGCTCACCGTGGTCTAACCGTGGTTGTACCGTGGTCAGGCTGGTTCGACAGGGCCTCCGGGTTTAATGTTGGCCAGCCATGACTTGTCCCTGGAGCAGGATTAGAGGGACTCTTGTCTGCTTTTTCCCAAGGGAATTGTTTCTCAGAGAATAGAGGCTCAGCTATCCTGGTCTCGGTCTCTATTTACCATTCTCTCTCTCCCTTTCTCTCTCTCTCTCTCTCTCTCTCGCTCTCTCTCGCTCACGTTCCCCTTTTTTTTCTCCCTCCCCCTTTCCCCTTCTCTCCCTCTCTCTCTCTTTCCCCTTCTCTCCCTCTCTCTCTCTTTCCCCTTCTCTCCCTCTCTCTCTCTTTCCCCTTCTCTCCCTCTCTCTCTCTCTCTCTCTCTCTTTCCCCTTCTCTCCCTCTCTCTCTCTCTTTCCCCTTCTCTCCCTCTCTCTCTCTCTCTCTCTCACTTTCCCCTTCTCTCCCTCTCTCTCTCTTTCCCCATCTCCCTCTCTCTCTCTTTCCCCATCTCCCTCTCTCTCTCTCTTTCCCCTTCTCTCCCTCTCTCTCTCTTTCCCCTTCTCTCCCTCTCTCTCTCTCTCTCTCTCTCTCTTTCCCCTTCTCTCTCACTCTTTCCCTTTATCTCTCTCAATTCAATTCAATTTGCTTCATTGGCATGACGTAACAATGTACATATTGCCAAAGCTTACTCTGGATATTTACAATATGAAAATAATAAGAATCAAAATTGTCAACGGGACAACATTAACAACAATAACCAAGGGTCAAAATAACCATACATTGAACAATAACAATAAGCATACAGTAGAGGACTTGTGCAGGTTGATTGGTCTGTCAGACACTGTCCCTCAACTTATGGCAGGCAGCAATGTAGTGCGCTGCCAACCCACAGCTCTCTGCGTCCTCCCTCAACAGGACAGGTGGCCTACTCTCATCAGAGAGGTCTTTGGAACCTTGAATAAGGGTGTCAAATTTGGGGAAATGACACTCTCTAATTGTTTTATATTTTGACATTTTGTCAGGAAATGCAGCTCCGTCTCAGGTTCTGCTGTTGTGTAGTGGTTGCACAGCCTTTCCTCTACAGGGAGCCAGGTTTTCCTGTGTCTACCCTTCTCAATGGCAAGGCTGTGCTCACTGAGCCTGTACTTTGTAAAAGTTTTTCTAAGGTTTTGATCAGTAACCATGGTCAAATATTTAGCAATCTATATCCCTCTTTCCCTTTATCTCTCTCTTTCCCTTTACCTCTCCCTCTCTCTTTCCCTGTATCTCTCCCTCTCTCTTTTTCCCTTTCTCTCTATCTCTCTCTCTTTCCCTTTCTCTCTCTCTTTCCCTTTACCTCGCTCCCTCTCTCTTTCCCTTTATCTCTCCCTCTCTCTCTCCCTCTCTCTCTCTCTCTTTCCCTTTCTCTCTCTCTTTCCCTTTACCTTGCTCCCTCTCTCTTTCCCTTTACCTCTCCCTCTCTCTTTCCCTGTATCTCTCCCTCTCTCTTTTTCCCTTTCTCTCTATCTCTCTCTCTTTCCCTTTCTCTCTCTCTTTCCCTTTACCTCGCTCCCTCTCTCTTTCCCTTTATCTCTCCCTCTCTCTCTCCCTCTCTCTCTCTCTCTTTCCCTTTCTCTCTCTTTCCTGAGTCTCTACCTCCCTCCTAGTCCCTCACTATAGACCTGAGTATCCAGGTCTCTACCTCTTCCTAACGGCCTGTCTCTCTCCCCCTCAGTTTCTCCCCCTCAGTTTGTCAAACTTTTTCTCTCTCTGGGTATATCCCCTTCAGCTAGCCGTAGGGGGCGATGTGTTGCAAGTCTGTGTTAACGATGCAGGAGTGTCATTCCCCTGTGGGATGGATGGGACAGACTGGAACAGGCAGCGTTCCCAATGCTCCCACAGTTTCATTGGGATTCCTGTTTAATCCGTCTATGACGGGACTGACCGGGCCACGGGACACCCCTCAACACACACACACATTTTCAAGAACACACACTCTCTCTCTGTTATGCTAATGATGTGCTCTTCTTCCTGCACCGGCGATCTTTCATCTCTCCTCTGTCACTGCTTCTAGAAATCCACTACAGATCAGAGGAGCTTATTATGGGTGATTAGTTCTGAGAGAGAGAGAGAGGGAGGGAGAGGGAGGGGAGGTAAACAAGCAGTGCAGAGAGAGAGTATTCACTCTCCATCTCTCTCTCACTTAGTTTCTTTCTCTCACTCGTTCATTGCTCATCCCTCTCTCTTCACCTTCTCTCTCTCCCCCCTCCCCCTGTCTAGAGATGTGTATTGATCAGCATGTTGACTGTGATATCAATAATCTCGTCTTTAGTGATCCTGTCCCCAGTCATCTCCCACTAATGAACCAATGGAAATTTGCAATGCTGCCTGGCTTTGGTTCTGTCAGCATTACATAGGCCTTATTAGTGTGAATGTTGATGGTTGTATGTATGGTGATTGGGATTCAGAAAATCTCTCTTTCCATTATTCTCTTGATCACTCAATCTCTCTATCGCCCTCTTTTTTTTCTAAGATAGAGCCTGTGAAGAGTGTATGTTGAGTGTGTGTATTGTTGAGTGTGTGTATTGTTGAGTGTGTGTATTGTTGAGTGTGTGTATTGTGGTCCATAGACAGCTGCTGCATTATGGACTGGGTTTATTATGTGACCTAACTGATGAGCCCTCCCTGTTTCAAAACACACACACACACACTCGCAGACAGACAGCTAATTATCAGTGCGCGAGAGGGTAGGAAGAGTGGGATTGTTAGGGTAATGCATACCATTACTCAATGGACAACAGCAACATACAGTACAGTCAACTCACAGTGTACCTCAGGTACTCTTTTGTTTCTTCCCTCCTTCCCTCTCATCCCCCTCTCTCCCCATCTCCTTTTCCTCTCTCCTCCTTTCTCTACCTCCCCCATCTCTCCTCTCCCCCTTCTGCTATCTCCTCCTCTCTCCTCTACTCCCTCTCTCCTCTCCTCCTCTCTCCTCTACTCCCTCTCTCCTCTCCTCTTTCCTCTACTCCCTCTCTCCTCCTCTCTCCTCTACTCCCTCTCTCCTCTACTCCTCTTTCCTCTACTCCCTCTCTCCTCCTCTCTCCTCTACTCCCTCTCTCCTCTCCTTCTCTTTCCTCTACTCCCTCTCTCCTCCTCTCTCCTCTACTCCCTCTCTCCTCCTCTCTCCTCTACTCCCTCTCTCCTCTCCTCCTCTTTCCTCTACTCCCTCTCTCCTCCTCTCTCCTCTACTCCCTCTCTCCTCCTCTCTCCTCTCCTCCTCTCTCCTCTACTCCCTCTCTCCTCTTCTCTCCTCTCCTCTCCTCCTCTCTCCTCTACTCCCTCTCTCCTCCTCTCTCCTCTACTCCCTCTCTCCTCCTCTCTCCTCTACTCCCTTTCTCCTCCTCTCTCCTCTACTCCCTCTCTCCTCCTCTCCTCTACTCCCTCTCTCCTCCTCTCTCCTCTACTCCCTCTCTCCTCCTCTCTCCTCTACTTCCTCTCTCCTCTACTCCCGCTCTCCTCCTCCTGGTTGTGTGGTTTCAGCTCTTTTCTCTCCCTCCTAATTCCTCTTTAATTATTAACACCAACATTATTAGGCCTTTCATTAGAGCAACAAAGCACCCTGAAGACTGATTACACACACACACACACACACACACACACACACACACACACACACACACACACACACACAACCTCAGACTTCATCAAGCACACTCATACACACCACACACCCTCATAGACTCCATCAAACAAACACATACACTTCCAATTATTAAGACACTCTAAATACACACAACTCTTACAGTATTGTTAAGATGTATTGCTCTTTATGTGGTTGTGGAGGGGCCTTATTACACTGTTACCAAGCACAACACAGCCTGTTCTATGGATTTAACCCTACGTTTCTAAATATCTAGATAGTATAGTTGTGAGTGCTTTACCCATCACCAGCATACAGTATGAAGAAGTTGTGCTCTTTGAATACTTACAGGTAACAACAATGTGTGTGTGTGTGTGTGTGTGTGTGTGTGTGTGTGTGTGTGTGTGTGTGTGTTTAGTGGTTAATCAATGGTACGTTAAGGGGCCTGGCCGTGGCAGATGAGATTTGGGAGCGAGGGTTCCGCCTCCGTTTTAACTGTTTTATTTCTGTGTTAATCTGACATGTCTCTGGCCATCTATCTGTGTCATCAGGACCCGTCGGGGGGCGGAGAGGTCCTTGACAAAACACGGAACGCTCCTTAAGCCATCAGGCACTGGGGGGATGGGGGAGTGAGTGTGTGTGTGTGTGAGGCCTAATTGAACATGATAAAGTGTAAAGTTAATTACCCCTCACGGCTGTCACTGATACTCTCAGGGGGGGGGGGGGGGGGGGGGGGCCTCGGGCACAGCTGTCGGCTTTGGGGTGTGTGTGACAGAGTTGTGTGAGTGAGTGAAGAAGAAAGAGGAGAGTGGGGTGGGGAGGTGAGGGGACAATGGGACCCCTCCCATGGGGGTCGTGTGGAGGATGATGGGAACAATCGGCTTTTAAAGACGCCCCCTGTCCCTCTGGTGTGCCTCTCCTTAACACTCCTGTTCCATCACAACACTTGCAACAACCCTATCCCAGGTCATGCCAGATTGTCTCTACACATAAAGTGGTTAACTGATGCTGAGCTCCTTAGATCAAATCAAATCATCTGGCTGCTATTAAAAGAGTCTTCTTGTACTGTGAGAGAGCTTTCTGACAGCAATTCATGTTACCCTTAATGAGACTGACATGATGTAGCGTTTTTTTTTTGGATGGGCCCTCACTGGTGAACCTAGCGTCTTGTCCAGGGGATAAATTTGTAGGCTACAGAGACTGGAAAAAGGCTCTTGCCGCTATGGGTTGTTCTGGCTCGGACAAGACTTACTTGTCCAAGGCTTACTTCTTCACTGGTAAACCATCTAGCAATGTGTCTGTGAGCCTGTCAACCACTTACCCTGTTTAGCAAGCCTTCATCAGGTACAGTCAACAACTAACCCTGTTTAGCAAGCCTTCATCGGGTATAGTCAACCACTAACCCTGTTTAGCAAGCCTTCGTCAGTTACAGTCAATCACTAACCCTGTTCAGCAAGCCTTTGTCAGGTACAGTCAACCACTAACCCTGTTCAGCAAGCCTTCGTCAGTTACAGTCAACCACTAACCCTGTTCAGCAAGCCTTCGTCAGTTACAGTCAATCACTAACCCTGTTCAGCAAGCCTTCGTCAGGTACAGTCAACCACTAACCCTGTTCAGCAAGCCTTCGTCAGTTACAGTCAACCACTAACCCAGTTTAGCAAGCTTTCGTCAGTTACAGTCAACCACTAACCCTGTTCAGCAAGCCTTCGTCAGTTACAGTCAACCACTAACCCAGTTTAGCAAGCCTTCGTCAGTTACAGTCAACCACTAACCCAGTTTAGCAAGCTTTCGTCAGTTACAGTCAACCACAAACCCTGTTTAGCAAGCTTTCGTCAGTTACAGTCAACCACTAACCCAGTTTAGCAAGCTTTCGTCAGTTACAGTCAACCACAAACCCTGTTTAGCAAGCCTTCATCAGGTACAGTCAACCACTAACCCTGTTCAGCAAGCCTTCGTCAGTTACAGTCAACCACAAACCCTGTTCAGCAAGCCTTCATCTCAGATCTCTTTCACCATGAATAGGTTTATTGTCTTTTTAAAGAGCATTTTGGTCTTGGACCTGACCTGGAAGTGTGCTGTTTTGAGGTTTATTTTGCATTGTGTTTGGAGAGTATTAAGGCCTACAGTATATGGGAATAAGGAGACAGCTGTGCCATATACTGTAGATTGCAAAATAGTTGGGAAGAGATTTTAGATGTACCGATTCCATGGCACATGGTTTATGAACTGATACACAAAACAATGCTGGCTTCAAAATGTTTTTCCATATAAATTATTATGCAATATTCTTTCAACCAATAGAATGTTATAAACCCATCCCCCCAAAAAAACTTCCCTTTTTCAGGACCCTGTCTTTCAAAGATAATTCATAAAAATCCAAATAACTTCACAGATCTTCATTTTAAAGGGTTTAAACACTGTTTCCCATGCTTGTTCAATGAACCATAAACAATTAATGAACATGCACCTGTGGAACGGTCGTTAAGGCACTAAGGTCACAGTTATGAAAACTTAGGACACTAAAGAGGCCTTTCTACTGACTCTGAAAAACACCAAAAGAAAGATGCCCACTGTCCCTGTTCATCTGCGTGAACGTGTCTTAGGCATGCTGCAAGGAGGCATGAGGACTGCAGATATGGCCAGGGAAATAAATTGCAATGTCCGTACTTTGAGACGCCTAAGACAGCGCTACAGGGAGACAGGACAGACAGCTGATTGTCCTCGCAGTGGCAGACCACATGTAACAACACCTGCACAGGATTGGTGCATCTGAACATCACACCTGCGGGACAGGTACAGGATTGCAACAACAAATGTCCGAGTTACACCAGGAATTTACAATCCCACCATCAGTGCTCAGACTGTCCGCAATAGGCCGAGAGAGGCTGGACTGATGGCTTGTAGGCCTGTTGTAAGGCAGATCCTCACCAGACATCACCAGCAACAGCATTGCCTATGGGCACAAACCAACTGTTGCTGGACCAGACAGGACTGGAAAAAAGTGCTCTTCACTGACGAGTCCTGGTTTTGTCTCACCAGGGGTGATGGTCGGGTCCGCGTATATCGTTGAAGGAATGAGCATTCCACCGAGGCCTGTACTCTGGAGCGGGATAGATTTGGAGGTGGAGGGTCCATCATGATCTGGGGCGGTGTGTCACAGCATCATTGGACTGAGCTTGTTGTCATTGCAGGCAATCTCAACGCTGTGCGTTACAGGGAAGACATCCTCCTCCCTCGTGGTACCCTTCCTGTAGGCTCATCCTGACATGACCTCCAGCATGACAATGCCACCAGCCATACTGCCTGTTCTGTGTGTGATTTCCTGAAAGACAGGAATGTCAGCGTTCTGCCATGGCCAGCGAAGAGCCCGGATCTCAATCCCATTAAGCACGTATGGGACCTGTTGGATCGGAGGGTAAGGTCTAGGGCCTCCCCCCAGAAATGTCCGGGAACTTGCAGGTGCCTTGGTGGAAGAGTGGGGTAACATCACAGCAAGAACTGGCAAATCTGGTGCCATCCATGAGGAGGAGATGCACTGCAGTACTTAATGCAGCTGGTGGCCACACCAGATACTGACTGTTACTTTTGATTTTGACCCTACCTTTGTTCAGGGACACATCCCAGTTCAGGTTAGTCACATGTCTTTGGAACTTGTTCAGTTTATGTCTTAGTTGTTGAATCTTGTTATGTTCATACAAATATTTACACATGTTACATTTGCTGAAAATAAACGCAATTGACAGTGAGAGGATGTTTATTTTTTGCTGAGTATATATAAGGGGGATACAACCATCCCAGCTCTGCAGATTTTGCTGCGAAGATGGTGTCACACCCTGATCTGTTTCACCTGTCTTTGTGTTTGTCTCCACCCCAGGTGTCGCCCGTCTTCCCCATTATCCCCTGTGTATTTATACCTGTGTTCTCCTTTTGTCTGTTGCCAGTTCGTTTTGTTCCGTCAAGCCAGCGTTTTCCCCTCTGCTCCTGTCTCTCGATTGTTCCTGTTTCCTAGTTTTCCCGGTGTTGACCATTCTGCCTGCCGTCCTGTACCTTTGCCCCACCTATCTGGATTACTGACCTCTGCCTGCCCTGATCCTGAGCCTGCCTGCCATCCTGTACCTTTGCCCCACCTATCTGGATTACTGACCTCTGCCTGCCCTGATCCTGCTTTTTCCTGCCCCTGTTCGATTAATAAACTGTTGTTACTTCGACGTTCTCTGCATCTGGGTTTTACCTGAAACGTGGTACTGTCCATATGTAGCTTGTTTTTGGTCGCAGGTTCAAGAATGGCTGAATAATTGCAACATTTACCTGGAGCTAACTCTGCAAATAGCACTGCTGAGTGACTTTAAAAAGTCATGGTCAATCGATCAATAATGTAATAATACTCTTAGCAAAAATGTTTATTTTAATTTACAATCAGTAGAATCTATAAGAATAGAAAGGTTCAGAACTTTTGTGAAACAGCACAGTTTCAAAATATATGGCAAATAGAAATCCAAACTTGATGGTGTTCAGAGATAGATGGGAGGGGTTGAGGGTAGCTGATGGATGGGACTGGATGGTGTTCAGAGATAGATGGGAGGGGTTGAGGGTAGCTGATGGATGGGACTGGATGGTGTTCAGAGATAGATGGGAGGGGTTGAAGGTAGCTGATGGATGGGACTGGATGGTGTTCAGAGATAAATGGGAGGGGTTGAGGGTAGCTGATGGATGGGACTGGATGGTGTTCAGAGATAGATGGGAGGGGTTGAAGGGAGGGGTTGAAGGTAGCTGATGGATGGGACTGGATGGTGTTCAGAGATAGATGGGAGGGGTTGAAGGTAGCTGATGGATGGGACTGGATGGTGTTCAGAGATAGATGGGAGGGGTTGAGGGTAGCTGATGGATGGGACTGGATGGTGTTCAGAGATAGATGGGAGGGGTTGAAGGTAGCTGATGGATGGGAAGGGTTGAGGGTAGCTGATGGATGGGACTGGATGGTGTTCAGAGATAGATGGGAGGGGTTGAGGGTAGCTGATGGATGGGACTGGATGGTGTTCAGAGATAGATGGGAGTGGTTGAAGGTAGCTGATGGATGGGACTGGATGGTGTTCAGAGATAGATGGGAGGGGTTGAGGGTAGCTGATGGATGGGACTGGATGGTGTTCAGAGATAGATGGGAAGGGTTGAGGGTAGCTGATGGATGGGACTAAAAACAAACAAAAGATAAATATTGCGAAATATACTGTGTCCGTAAAATATGTACAGTTGAAGTCTGAAGTTTACATACACTTAGTTTGGAGTCATTAAAACAAGTAATTTTTCCAACAATTGTTTACAATTGTTATTTCACTTATAATTCACTGTATTACAATTCCAGTGGGTCAGATGTATACATACACTAAGTTGACTGTGCCTTTAAACAGCTTGGAAAATTCCAGAAAATGATGTCATGGCTTTAGAAGTCCTGAGTCCTGAGACTAAGCTGCTTACCAATTACATATCCCACCACTCCCAGTCCTGAGACTAAGCTGCTTACCAATTACATATCCCACCACTCCCAGTCCTGAGACTAAGCTGCTTACCAATTACATATCTCACCACTCCCAGTCCTGAGACTAAGCTGCTTACCAATTACATATCCCACCACTCCCAGTCCTGAGACTAAGCTGCTTACCAATTACATATCCCACCACTCCCAGTCCTGAGACTAAGCTGCTTACCAATTACATATCTCACCACTCCCCGTCCTGAGACTAAGCTACTTACCAATTACATATCCCACCACTCCCAGCCCTGAGACTAAGCTGCTTACCAATTACATATCCCACCACTCCCAGCCCTGAGACTAAGCTGCTTACCAATTACATATCCCACCACTCCCAGCCCTGAGACTAAGCTGCTTACCAATTACATATCCCACCACTCCCAGTCCTGAGACTAAGCTGCTTACCAATTACATATCCCACCACTCCCAGTCCTGAGACTAAGCTGCTTACCAATTACATATCTCACCACTCCCAGCCCTGAGACTAAGCTGCTTACCAATTACATATCTCACCACTCCCAGCCCTGAGACTAAGCTGCTTACCAATTACATATCCCACCACTCCCAGTCCTGAGACTAAGCTGCTTACCAATTACATATCCCACCACTCCCAGTCCTGAGACTAAGCTGCTTACCAATTACATATCCCACCACTCCCAGTCCTGAGACTAAGCTGCTTACCAATTACATATCTCACCACTCCCAGTCCTGAGACTAAGCTGCTTACCAATTACATATCCCACAACTCCCAGTCCTGAGACTAAGCTGCTTACCAATTACATATCTCACCACTCCCAGTCCTGAGACTAAGCTGCTTACCAATTACATATCCCACCACTCCCAGTCCTGAGACTAAGCTGCTTACCAATTACATATCCCACCACTCCCAGTCCTGAGACTAAGCTGCTTACCAATTTCATATCCCACCACTCCCAGTCCTGAGACTAAGCTGCTTACCAATTACATATCCCACCACTCCCAGTCCTGAGACTAAGCTGCTTACCAATTACATATCCCACCACTCCCAGTCCTGAGACTAAGCTTCTTACCAATTACATATCCCACCACTCCCAGTCCTGAGACTAAGCTGCTTACCAATTACATATCCCACCACTCCCAGTCCTGAGACTAAGCTGCTTACCAATTACATATCCCACCACTCCCAGTCCTGAGACTAAGCTACTTACCAATTACATATCCCACCACTCCCAGTCCTGAGACTAAGCTGCTTACCAATTACATATCCCACCACTCCCAGTCCTGAGACTAAGCTGCTTACCAATTACATATCCCACCACTCCCAGTCCTGAGACTAAGCTGCTTACCAATTACATATCCCACCACTCCCAGTCCTGAGACTAAGCTGCTTACCAATTACATATCCCAAAACTCCCAGCCCTGAGACTAAGCTGCTTACCAATTACATATCCCACCACTCCCAGTCCTGAGACTAAGCTGCTTACCAATTACATATCTCACCACTCCCAGTCCTGAGACTAAGCTGCTTACCAATTACATATCCCACCACTCCCAGTCCTGAGACTAAGCTGCTTACCAATTACATATCCCACCACTCCCAGTCCTGAGACTAAGCTGCTTACCAATTACATATCCCACCACTCCCAGTCCTGAGACTAAGCTGCTTACCAATTACATATCCCACCACTCCCAGTCCTGAGACTAAGCTGCTTACCAATTACATATCTCACCACTCCCAGTCCTGAGACTAAGCTGCTTACCAATTACATATCCCACAACTCCCAGTCCTGAGACTAAGCTGCTTACCAATTACATATCTCACCACTCCCAGTCCTGAGACTAAGCTGCTTACCAATTACATATCCCACCACTCCCAGTCCTGAGACTAAGCTGCTTACCAATTACATATCCCACCGCTCCCAGTCCTGAGACTAAGCTGCTTACCAATTGCATATCCCACCGCTCCCAGTCCTGAGACTAAGCTGCTTACCAATTACATATCCCACCACTCCCAGTCCTGAGACTAAGCTGCTTACCAATTACATATCTCACCACTCCCAGCCCTGAGACTAAGCTGCTTACCAATTACATATCCCACCACTCCCAGTCCTGAGACTAAGCTGCTTGCCAATTACATATCCCACCACTCCCAGTCCTGAGACTAAGCTGCTTACCAATTACATATCCCACCACTCCCAGTCCTGAGACTAAGCTGCTTACCAATTACATATCCCACCACTCCCAGTCCTGAGACTAAGCTGCTTACCAATTACATATCCCACCACTCCCAGTCCTGAGACTAAGCTGCTTACCAATTACATATCCCACCACTCCCAGTCCTGAGACTAAGCTGCTTACCAATTACATATCCAACCACTCCCAGTCTTGAGACTAAGCTGCTTACCAATTACATATCCCACCACTCCCAGTCCTGAGACTAAGCTGCTTACCAATTACATATTCCACCACTCCCAGTCCTGAGACTAAGCTGCTTACCAATTACATATCCCACCACTCCCAGTCCTGAGACTAAGCTGCTTACCAATTACATATCCCACCACTCCCAGTCCTGAGACTAAGCTTCTTACCAATTACATATCCCACCACTCCCAGTCCTGAGACTAAGCTGCTTACCAATTACATATCCCACCACTCCCAGTCCTGAGACTAAGCTGCTTACCAATTACATATCCCACCACTCCCAGTCCTGAGACTAAGCTGCTTACCAATTACATATCCCACCACTCCCAGTCCTGAGACTAAGCTGCTTACCAATTACATATCCCACCACTCCCAGTCCTGAGACTAAGCTGCTTACCAATTACATATCCCACCACTCCCAGTCCTGAGACTAAGCTGCTTACCAATTACATATCCCACCACTCCCAGTCCTGAGACTAAGCTGCTTACCAATTACATATCCCACCACTCCCAGTCCTGAGACTAAGCTGCTTACCAATTACATATCCCACCACTCCCAGTCCTGAGACTAAGCTGCTTACCAATTACATATCCCACCACTCCCAGTCCTGAGACTAAGCTGCTTACCAATTACATATCCCACCACTCCCAGTCCTGAGACTAAGCTGCTTACCAATTACATATCTCACCACTCCCAGCCCTGAGACTAAGCTGCTTACCAATTACATATCCCACCACTCCCAGTCCTGAGACTAAGCTGCTTACCAATTACATATCCCACCACTCCCAGTCCTGAGACTAAGCTGCTTACCAATTACATATCCCACCACTCCCAGTCCTGAGACTAAGCTGCTTACCAATTACATATCTCACCACTCCCAGCCCTGAGACTAAGCTGCTTACCAATTACATATCTCACCACTCCCAGCCCTGAGACTAAGCTGCTTACCAATTACATATCTCACCACTCCCAGTCCTGAGACTAAGCTGCTTACCAATTACACATCTCACCACTCCCAGCCTTGAGACTAAGCTGCTTACCAATTACATATCCCACCACTCCCAGTCCTGAGACTAAGCTGCTTACCAATTACATATCCCACCACTCCCAGTCCTGAGACTAAGCTGCTTACCAATTACATATCCCACCACTCCCAGTCCTGAGACTAAGCTGCTTACCAATTACATATCCCACCACTCCCAGTCCTGAGACTAAGCTGCTTACCAATTACATATCCCACCACTCCCAGTCCTGAGACTAAGCTGCTTACCAATTACATATCCCACCACTCCCAGTCCTGAGACCAAGCTGCTTACCAATTACATATCCCACCACTCCCAGTCCTGAGACTAAGCTGCTTACCAATTTCATATCCCACCACTCCCAGTCCTGAGACTAAGCTGCTTACCAATTACATATCCCACCACTCCCAGTCCTGAGACTAAGCTGCTTACCAATTACATATCCCACCACTCCCAGTCCTGAGACTAAGCTTCTTACCAATTACATATCCCACCACTCCCAGTCCTGAGACTAAGCTGCTTACCAATTACATATCCCACCACTCCCAGTCCTGAGACTAAGCTGCTTACCAATTACATATCCCACCACTCCCAGTCCTGAGACTAAGCTACTTACCAATTACATATCCCACCACTCCCAGTCCTGAGACTAAGCTGCTTACCAATTACATATCCCACCACTCCCAGTCCTGAGACTAAGCTGCTTACCAATTACATATCCCACCACTCCCAGTCCTGAGACTAAGCTGCTTACCAATTACATATCCCACCACTCCCAGTCCTGAGACTAAGCTGCTTACCAATTACATATCCCAAAACTCCCAGCCCTGAGACTAAGCTGCTTACCAATTACATATCCCACCACTCCCAGTCCTGAGACTAAGCTGCTTACCAATTACATATCTCACCACTCCCAGTCCTGAGACTAAGCTGCTTACCAATTACATATCCCACCACTCCCAGTCCTGAGACTAAGCTGCTTACCAATTACATATCCCACCACTCCCAGTCCTGAGACTAAGCTGCTTACCAATTACATATCCCACCACTCCCAGTCCTGAGACTAAGCTGCTTACCAATTACATATCCCACCACTCCCAGTCCTGAGACTAAGCTGCTTACCAATTACATATCCCACCACTCCCAGTCCTGAGACTAAGCTGCTTACCAATTACATATCCCAAAACTCCCAGCCCTGAGACTAAGCTGCTTACCAATTACATATCCCACCACTCCCAGTCCTGAGACTAAGCTGCTTACCAATTACATATCTCACCACTCCCAGTCCTGAGACTAAGCTGCTTACCAATTACATATCCCACCACTCCCAGTCCTGAGACTAAGCTGCTTACCAATTACATATCCCACCACTCCCAGTCCTGAGACTAAGCTGCTTACCAATTACATATCCCACCACTCCCAGTCCTGAGACTAAGCTGCTTACCAATTACATATTCCACCACTCCCAGTCCTGAGACTAAGCTGCTTACCAATTACATATCTCACCACTCCCAGCCCTGAGACTAAGCTGCTTACCAATTACATATCCCACCACTCCCAGTCCTGAGACTAAGCTGCTTACCAATTACATATCCCACCACTCCCAGTCCTGAGACTAAGCTGCTTACCAATTACATATTCCACCACTTCCAGTCCTGAGACTAAGCTGCTTACCAATTACATACCCCACCACTCCCAGCCCTGAGACTAAGCTGCTTACCAATTACATATCCCACCACTCCCAGTCCTGAGACTAAGCTGCTTACCAATTACATATCTCACCACTCCCAGCCCTGAGACTAAGCTGCTTACCAATTACATATCCCACCACTCCCAGTCCTGAGACTAAGCTGCTTACCAATTACATATCCCACCACTCCCAGTCCCGAGACTAAGCTGCTTACCAATTACATATCCCACCACTCCCAGTCCTGAGACTAAGCTGCTTACCAATTACATATCCCACCACTCCCAGTCCTGAGACTAAGCTGCTTACCAATTACATATCCCACCACTCCCAGTCCTGAGACTAAGCTGCTTACCAATTACATATCTCACCACTCCCAGCCTTGAGACTAAGCTGCTTACCAATTACATATCTCACCACTCCCAGCCCTGAGACTAAGCTGCTTACCAATTACATATCCCACCACTCCCAGCCCTGAGACTAAGCTGCTTACCAATTACATATCTCACCACTCCCAGCCCTGAGACTAAGCTGCTTACCAATTACATATCTCACCACTCCCAGCCCTGAGACTAAGCTGCTTACCAATTACATATCTCACCACTCCCAGCCCTGAGACTAAGCTGCTTACCAATTACATATCTCACCACTCCCAGTCCTGAGACTAAGCTGCTTACCAATTACATATCTCACCACTCCCAGTCCTGATGCTGCCTCAGTCGATAAGACTATAAAACTACAATAACTTAAAGAAGAAATTAAAGAATGTATCTTTCTTCCACCTATTAAAAACCATAAATGGCTTAAAATGATTAGTATAAGTTGAAAAATGTATCAGTTTCACTTAAAGTCAAAAGGTTTGACACCTATGCTGCACAAAATTCAATTCAGTTGGGAACAGGTTTTTGGTGTCCCACTACCTTGGCGTCAGGTCTATGAACTGCCATATAAAACAACATTTGACACATCAATATAGTTTGTTTCAATTTAAGCTATTATATAAAATACAAAAAGAAAGCTCACTATATGGGGCATTGAACAGTCAGACTCTGTTACAAGGAAACAGAATCAATAGAACATAGTTTCTGGTGCTGTCCATCGGTGGCTCGCTTTGGGAGTCAGGTCCAGGAATGGTCGTTATGTCATAATATCAGGGTTCAGATGGACCTGCAACCTGTATTAGGGAATCTGAAAAACAACCAGTCAATGTGAAATATCATTATACTGGGCAACGATTTTTAGGCCAATATCGGTAGAAATGTTACAAATAGGGAGGTTCAGGACCCTTGTAAGACATCACAGTAAAATGGAGGGATGTATTGCACAAGGAAATAGCTAAATTGTATTATACTGGGAAAGATGGGTTAATATGTGAACATCTGCGTGTTGGAGTTAAGATCAGAATGAATGGTGGATTGTCCGCTGTGGGTGAAAATCCAGCACATGCAGAAAGAGATAATGAGGAATATTTGTAGAATTAGTTAACTACATGTACTGTATATGTGAGCAAGTAGAAGTAGAAGACGTATTGTTGTCCGTTAGTTTACTCCAATCAGGGGAGGGGTAGTAGGGTTGGTGGAAAATGTAGTGATGCAAACAAGTATTAGAACCCAAAATCTATCTGCAATATTAAAGCTGATCTGCAACTACCACCCCCTGACAAGCAACGTTTGAATAATGGCACCCTCTTGTGTCTTTGAGTCAGTGACTCTTATCACAGAGTGACATTTGCCTCTGGTGCAGTGTGTACATGCAATGTGTGTTTGTGTGCGTGTGCTTGCCTGCGTGTGTGTTTGTGGGTGGGTGGGTGCGTGCTGTGTCCGTGAGTGTGTGCCTGGGTGTGTGTAAGTGTGTGTGTCCTTAGTGCAGCTGATTTATCTGTGTGGAGACTGAGGGGGAAAACTGTCACGGGCAGACGGACATAAATCCACCCCACTAGGCCTCTGAAATATTGAGGCATTATGAGAGCAACACAGATTCACACTCCACTGTTCCTACCACACATACACACACACAGACGCAGAGTACAAACGTACACACACACAGACGCAGAGTACAAACGTACACACACACACATATACGTGCATAGAGCAGTGTTTTGCTTTTATGCATTAAGCAGTGCTGCACAGTCGCTGCAAATTTTTGTAAATATTATTATGATTTATTTTGTAGGGGGGGTAAAATATTTTAAGTGTAAACTTAGATTACTAAAACCAGACATAAAATATGTAGAGATAATGACTCAATGTATTTTTTAAATAAAATCATCTTTGAGAACTAATCACCAAAATAAAAACTAGTTGGTCAGGGAGAATCTGAAACTCCCAAAATGTCATGGCATGGGGCCCCCATTGATTTAGTTCTAATGTTTGAGTCACTCAGATAGCATAAGAACAAGGCATACGCCATGACAAAATGTGTAGAATTGCAGGAAACTCGCTTTAAAACAGATAATTATCTCAGCTCCCATGGCAAAATGTGTAGAATTGCAGTAAATTTGCTTTAAAACAGATAATTATCTCAGCTCCCATGACAAAATGTGTAGAATTGCAGGAAACTCGCTTTAAAACAGATAATTATCTCAGCTCCCATGACAAAATGTGTAGAATTGCAGTAAATTTGCTTTAAAACAGATAATTATCTCAGCTCCCATGGCAAAATGTGTAGAATTGCAGGAAACTCGCTTTAAAACAGATAATTATCTCAGCTCCCATGACAAAATGTGTAGAATTGCAGGAAACTCGCTTTAAAACAGATAATTATCTCAGCTCCCATGGCAAAATGTGTAGAATTGCAGTAAATTTGCTTTAAAACAGATAATTATCTCAGCTCCCATGGCAAAATGTGTAGAATTGCAGTAAATTTGCTTTGTAAAATGTTCTCTCTGTGGCCAATAGGCCTCTAAAACCGCAACCTTGGCCACTCCCCTAACCCCCAACCCCAATGCTGCTGAAAAAAAGGGATCAGGGAAACCCTGTAGTGTACACACATATTTAGAGACGAGAGATCAACAGAGATTTATACACCACTCTGTGCTACACAGTTATGTGCACATACACATACAGTGTGTTTGTACCATTTCATATCTTTCTAACAGTGGCTGGTTCATCTATGGAGAGTCTATGTCCATCTCTGGAGCTTTATTAGGGGGGTTGACCAAGACTGTCATCGTTTAGAGAGAAGACAGCCATAAATCTCCTGCATTGTAGCCTGGCTGTGGAACGCAACAAGAACACACACGCTCGGAGCCAATTTACAGGAAAACAGCAATAACATTTTATCATGCCGGAGTAGGGCCTGATAGAGCTGCCCTTTCCAATACCTGTCCCCACATATACACACACACACACGCACATGCTGCCTGTACCGTCCACACGGCTAATTTGTTGATTTCAGATGGAAGGCTGGGCCGTCTCTAGCATGACGTTCCCTTAGAGCAGAGAATGGCCCCGAATGACAATGATAACCACACACACACACACTCTCTCTAGGGCTGGGCGACATGGCCTAAAAATAATATATATATTTTTTTTACTTATGGGCAATTCACGAAATGTATATATTTCTTAACGTTTTCTCTTAATAAGCTTGGTTGCACAATTTAAAGGGCAATACTCTTCATTTCTAACCATCAGAAGAATATAATGAATTCACGGCTGGTAAAACTATACTTAAGCTAAATATAAGCCTTCCATAACCATTTTCTCAAAAAGGATTTTACCTGCTTTTTTTTTCCAATATTCACTGAACTGGCCTCCATGTCTGAAAATGGCCTGTTTGTTAGAAATGTAACCAGGACCATGGACAATGCATATCCACTAATAATGACCAACTTGTAGCAGGCTTCTAGAACATTGACCCAGCTCTGATCTCCTGGAGCACAAGTGTACCTGCTAGTGAGTAGCCAACCAATCTTTATATTTCAAATCTAGCCAACGTGAATCCATTTGCTTGTTAAAAAAGGTAGAACAGTTGAACTGTTATGAACACACCCCCCTGTCCGTCTCCAACTGTTTGAACAATTAAATGTTTTATTTTTTATTGAACCTTTATTTAACTAGGCAAGTCAGTTAAGAACACATTCTTATTTTCAATGACGGCCTAGGAACAGTGGGTTAACTGCCTGTTCAGGGGCAGAACGGCAGATTGGTACCTTGTCAGCTCGGGGACAGCTCAACATGTATTACATGTTGTAAACAACAGCCTGCTCACTTTGTTTGGATGTTGAAATCAAGGGCTTACTTGGATAAGAAGATGATTATTTCTCAGAAAGAGAACGAGTTGCCAATTCCTGATATAAATGCTTATTTTAATAGCTCACTGACTAGAAAGCTAGCACATAGGTCTGTAGCTATAATGCTGCTAGTGGTACTGCAAATCCGCACTTGGCAAACTGGGAATTAATTTTCCAAAATCATGTTTATTGATACTCCTGTTTTAGTGGGGTCCGCTCTGTTCTACATTTTGGGATTTTAGACATAAAATGGAATTGTTAGGAGGGGAATTGAGCAATTTATGTTATCTCAAATGCAAATAGCGAATTGAAACTGCTGGTTATCAGACAGAAAGAAGTGAGCTTTTATCTTTGTTGCTTTGAGTAGCAAGGAGAGGTGCTTGGTGTTTGTATGAGGGGGAGGTGCAGACAGCACAGTACAGAAGGAGGAGGGGCTTGGTGTCTGTATGAGCGGGAGGTGCACACAGCACAGTACATAAGGAGGAGGGGCTTGGTGTCTGTATGAGGGTGAGGTGCAGACAGCACAGTACAGAAGGAGGAGGGGCTTGATGTCTGTATGAGGGGGAGGTGCACACAGCACAGTACAGAAGGAGGAGGGGCTTTGTGTCTGTATGAGGGGGAGGTACACACAGCACAGTACAGAAGGAGGAGGGGCTTGGTGTCTGTATGAGGGGGAGGTGCACATAGCACAGTACAGAAGGAGGAGGGGCTTGGTGTCTGTATGAGGGGGAGGTACACACAGCACAGTACAGAAGGAGGAGGGGCTTGGTGTCTGTATGAGGGGGAGGTGCACACAGCACAGTACAGAAGGAGGAGGGGCTTGGTGTCTGTATGAGGGGGAGGTACACACAGCACAGTACAGAAGGAGGAGGGGCTTGGTGTCTGTATGAGGGGGAGGTGCACATAGCACAGTACAGAAGGAGGAGGGGCTTGGTGTCTGTATGAGGGGGAGGTGCACATAGCACAGTACAGAAGGAGGAGGGGCTTGGTGTCTGTATGAGGGGGAGGTGCACACAGCACAGTACAGAAGGAGGAGGGGCTTGGTGTCTGTATGAGGGGGAGGTGCACATAGCACAGTACAGAAGGAGGAGGGGCTTGGTGTCTGTATGAGGGGGAGGTGCACATAGCACAGTACAGAAGGAGGAGGGGCTTTATGTCTGTATGAGGGGGAGGTGCACACAGCACAGTACAGAAGGAGAGGGGCTTGGTGTCTGTATGAGGGGGAGGTGCACACAGCACAGTACAGAAGGAGGAGGGTCTTGGTGTCTGTATGAGGGGGAGGTGCACACAGCACAGTACAGAAGGAGAGGGGCTTGGTGTCTGTATGAGGGGGAGGTGCACAGTGCACACAGCACAGTACAGAAGGAGGAGGGGCTTGGTGCCTGTATGAGGTTGAGGTGCACAGTGCACACAGAACAGTACAGAAGGAGGAGGGGCTTGGTGTCTGTATGAGGGGGAGGTGCACAGTGCAGACAGCACAGTACAGAAGGAGGAGGGGCTTGGTGTCTGTATGAGGGGGAGGTGCACACAGCACAGTACAGAAGGAGGAGGGGCTTGGTGTCTGTGTGAGTGGGGAGGTGCACACAGCACAGTACAGAAGGAGGAGGGGCTTGGTGTCTGTGTGAGTGGGGAGGTGCACAGTTCACACAACACAGTACAGAAGGAGGAGGGGCTTGGTGCACAGTGCACACAGCACAGTACAGGAGGAGGAGGGGCTTGGTGTCTGTGTGAGTGGGGAGGTGCACACAGCACAGTACAGAATGAGGAGGGGCTTGGTGTCTGTGTGAGTGGGGAGCTGCACATAGCACAGTACAGAAGGAGGAGGGGCTTGGTGTCTGTATGAGGGGGAGGTGCACACAGCACAGTACAGAAGGAGGAGGGGCTTGGTGTCTGTATGAGGGGGAGGTGCACAGTGCAGACAGCACAGTACAGAAGGAGGAGGGGCTTGGTGTCTGTATGAGGGGGAGGTGCACAGTGCAGACAGCACAGTACAGAAGGAGGAGGGGCTTGGTGTCTGTATGAGGGGGAGGTGCACACAGCACAGTACAGAAGGAGGAGGGGCTTGGTGTCTGTATGAGGGGGAGGTGCACACAGCACAGTACAGAAGGAGGAGGGGCTTGGTGTCTGTATGAGGGGGAGGTGCACAGTGCAGACAGCACAGTACAGAAGGAGGAGGAGGGGCTTGGTGTCTGTATGAGGGGGAGGTGCACACAGCACAGTACAGAAGGAGGAGGGGCTTGGTGTCTGTATGAGGGGGAGGTGCACACAGCACAGTACAGAAGGAGGAGGGGCTTGGTGTCTGTATGAGGGGGAGGTGCACACAGCACAGTACAGAAGGAGGAGGGGCTTGGTGTCTGTATGAGGGGGAGGTGCACAGTGCACACAGCACAGTACAGAAGGAGGAGGGGCTTGGTGTCTGTATGAGGGGGAGGTGCACAGTGCACACAGCACAGGAGACAAAACCAAAAATGCATGAAATACATGAAAACGAAAACCTTAATTATTGCGATACAGGCATTTGGAATATCACACTAAAACATAAAGTAGAATAAATGGAATGATTTCAATATATCGCCCCACCCTAACTCTCCCTCTGTCTCTCTCTCTCTCTCTGTTTTTTTCCTCTATCAGTTTTTCTCCTCCCCATGTTTACCTTTCTCTCTTTCATACATTTTTTAAACATATTTTCTCCTCATTTCATTCTCTGTCCTTCTCTCTCTCCATCCCCCACACCCTCTCCCTGCTCTGTCTCTTCTCAGGCTCCTATCTTTCAGTCTGTCTGAGGCACAGGCCTGCTTTTAATGATGCTCCTGAAGAGAGGAGAGGATGACTCAGAGAGGGGTGTAGAGGGAGGGATAGAGAGGGCGGGATATAGAGAGGGAGAGATAGAGGGGGAGGGATAAGGACTTTGGAGCTTACGCTTCACCTCACAGACCTGCATACATGCATAAATATATATACAGTCACAGACACACACACACTTCCTCTCTGGTTGTAGTGGATTGGATTGAGAGCATATGTTCCAGTGATAGATTAAATTCAGGTGATAAACTTTCTTGTTACCTCTTAAATGGTGTGTGTGTCTGTAAGTGTGTGTAGGCGTTGTGTTTGTAAATGTGCTTGTTACCTCTTTAATGGAATAATACATGTTGAGCACACTTCCTCTCCTGTGGTTTAGAGAAAGAATTCAAGCTAATCGTAATGAAACAGAAAGTTAATATCCCTCTAAATGAACTCCACCTGCTACACATCACACAACAGCAGTCCGTCCCTTTCTCCCTGTCCCTTACTCCCTGTCCCTTACTCCCTGTCCCTTTCTCCCTGTCCCTTTCTCCCTGTCCCTTACTCCCTGTCCCTTATTCCCTGTCCCTTACTCCCTGTCCATTTCTCCCTGTCCCTTTCTCCCTGTCCCTTTCTCCCTGTCCTTTTCTCCCTCTCCCTTTCTCCCTGTCCCTTCCTCCCTGTCCCATCCTGTGTCCCTTACTCCCTGTCCATTTCTCCCTGTCCCTTTCTCCCTGTCCCTTACTCCCTCTGTCCCCTACTCCTTGTCCATTACTCCCTGTCCCTTACTCCCTGTCCCTTATTCCCTGTCCCTTTCTCCCTGTCCCTTTCTCCCTGTCCCTTACTCCCTGTCCCTTTCTCTCTGTCCCTTACTCCCTGTCCCTTTCTCTCTGTCCCTTACTCCCTGTCCCTTACTCTCTCTGTCCCTTACTCCCTGTCCCTTACTCCATGTCCCTTTCTCCCTGTCCCATCCTGTGTCCCTTACTCCCTGTCCCTTTCTCCCGGTCCCATCCTCTGTCCCTTACTCCCTGTCCCTTACTCCCTGTCCCTTACTCCCTGTCCCTTTCTCCCTGTCCCTTACTCCCTGTCCCTTACTCCCTGTCCCTTTCTCCCTGTCCCTTACTCCCTGTCCCTTACTCCCTCTGTCCCTTACTCCCTGTCCCTTTCCCCTGTCCCATCCTGTGTCCCTTACTCCTTGTCCCTTACTCCCTGTCCCTTTCTCCCTGTCCCTTACTCCTTGTCCCTTTCTCCCTGTCCCTTACTCCCTGTCACTTTTCCTGTCCCATCCTGTGTCCCTTACTCCCTGTCCCTTACTCCCTGTCCCTAACTCCCTGTCCCTTTCTCCCTCTGTCCCTTACTCCCTGTCCCTTTCTCCCTGTCCCTTACTCCCTCTGTCCCTTACTCCCTGTCCCGTTCTCCCTGTCCCTTACTCCCTGTCCCTTACTCCCTGTCCCTTACTCCCTGTCCCTTCCTCCCTGTCCCTAACTCCCTGTCCCTTACTCCCTGTCCCTTACTCCTTCTGTCCCTTACTCCCTGTCCCTTTCTCCCTGTCCCTTACTCCCTGTCCCTTACTCCCTGTCCCTTACTCCCTGTCCCTTTCTCCCTGTCCGTTACTCCCTGTCCCTTTCTCCCTGTCCAATCCTGTGTCCCTTACTCCCTGTCCCTTCTCCCTGTCCCTTACTCCCTGTCCCTTTCTCCCTGTCCCATCCTGTGTCCCTTACTCCCTCTGTCCCTTTCTCCCTGTCCATTTCCCTCTATTCCTTACTCCCTGTCCCTTTCTCCTTGTCCATTTCTCCCTGTCCCTTTCTCCCTGTCCCATCCTGTGTCCCTTACTCCCTCTGTCCCTTTCTCCCTGTCCCTTTCTCCTTGTCCCTTTCTCCCTGTCCCTTTCTCCCTGTCCTATCCTGTGTCACTTAGTCCCTGTCCCTTTCTCCCTGTCCTTTTCTCCCTCTCCCTTTCCCCCTGTCCCTTCCTCCCTGTCCCATCCTGTGTCCCTTACTCCCTGTCCATTTCTCCCTGTCCCTTTCTCCCTGTCCCTTACTCCCTCTGTCCCCTACTCCTTGTCCCTTACTCCCTGTCCCTTTCTCCCTGTCCCTTACTCCCTGTCCCTTTCCTCCCTGTCCCTTTCTCCCTGTCCCTTACTCCCTGTCCCTTTCTCTCTGTCCCTTACTCCCTGTCCCTTACTCCCTGTCCCTTACTCTCTCTGTCCCTTACTCCCTGTCCCTTACTCCATGTCCCTTTCTCCCTGTCCCATCCTGTGTCCCTTACTCCCTGTCCCTTTCTCCCGGTCCCATCCTGTGTCCCTTACTCCCTGTCCCTTACTCCCTGTCCCTTACTCTCTCTGTCCCTTACTCCCTGTCCCTTTCTCCCTGTCCCTTACTCCCACTGTCCCCTTTCCCTGTCCCTTTCTCCCTGTCCCTTACTCCCTGTCCCTTTCCCTCTGTCCTTTACTCCCTCTGCCCCTTTCTCCCTCTGTCCCTTTTCCCTGTCCCTTTCTCCATGTCCCTTACTCCTTGTCCCTTACTCCCTGTCCCTTACTCCCTGTCCCTTACTCTATCTGTCCCATACTCCCTCTGTCCCTTACTCCCTCTGTCCCTTTTCCCTGTCCCTTTCTCCTTGTCCCTTACTCCCTGTCCCTTACTCCCTCTGTCCCTTACTCCCTCTGTTCCTTACTCCCTCTGTCCCTTACTCCCTGTCTCTTTCTCCCTGTCCCTTTCTCCCTGTCCCTTTCCCCCTGTCCCTTACTCCCTGTCCCTTTCTCCCTTTCTCTTTCTCCCTGTCCCTTACTCCCTGTCCCTTACTCCCTGTCCCTTTCTCCCGTTCTCTTTCTCCCTGTCCCTTACTCCCTGTCCCTTACTCCCTGTCCCTTACTCCCTGTCCCTTACTCCCTCTGTCCCTTTTCCCTGTCCCTTTCTCCTTGTCCCTTACTCCCTGTCCCTTACTCCCTCTGTCCCTTACTCCCTGTCCCTTACTCCCTGTCCCTTTCTCCCTTTCTCTTTCTCCCTGTCCCTTACTCCCTGTCCCTTTCTCCCTGTCCCTTTCTCCCTGTCCCATCCTATGTCCCTTACTCCCTGTACCTTACTCCCTGTCCCTTTCTCCCTGTCCCTTACTCCCCGTCCCTTTCTCCCTGTCCCTTCCTCCCTGTCCCTTTCTCCCTGTCCCTTTCTCCCTGTCCCATCCTGTGTCCCTTACTCCCTCTGTCCCTTTCTCCCTGTCCCTTTCCCTCTATCCCTTTCTCCCTGTCCCTTTCTCCTTGTCCCTTTCTCCCTGTCCCTTTCTCCCTGTCCCATCCTGTGTCCCTTACTCCCTCTGTCCCTTTCTCCCTGTCCCTTTCTCCCTGTCCTATCCTGTGTCACTTAGTCCCTGTCCCTTTCTCCCTGTCCTTTTCTCCCTCTCCCTTTCCCCCTGTCCCTTCCTCCCTGTCCCATCCTGTGTCCCTTACTCCCTGTCCATTTCTCCCTGTCCCTTTCTCCCTGTCCCTTACTCCCTCTGTCCCCTACTCCTTGTCCCTTACTCCCTGTCCCTTTCTCCCTGTCCCTTACTCCCTGTCCCTTTCTTCCCTGTCCCTTTCTCCCTGTCCCTTACTCCCTGTCCCTTTCTCTCTGTCCCTTACTCCCTGTCCCTTACTCCCTGTCCCTTTCTCCCTGTCCCATCCTGTGTCCCTTACTCCCTGTCCCTTTCTCCCGGTCCCATCCTGTGTCCCTTTCTCTCTGTCCCTTACTCCCTGTCCCTTACTCCATGTCCCTTTCTCCCTGTCCCATCCTGTGTCCCTTACTCCCTGTCCCTTTCTCCCGGTCCCATCCTGTTTCCCTTACTCCCTGTCCCTTACTCCCTGTCCCTTACTCTCTCTGTCCCTTACTCCCTGTCCCTTTCTCCCTGTCCCTTACTCCCACTGTCCCCTTTCCCTGTCCCTTTCTCCCTGTCCCTTACTCCCTGTCCCTTTCCCTCTGTCCTTTACTCCCTCTGCCCCTTTCTCCCTCTGTCCCTTTTCCCTGTCCCTTTCTCCATGTCCCTTACTCCTTGTCCCTTACTCCCTGTCCCTTACTCCCTGTCCCTTACTCTATCTGTCCCATACTCCCTCTGTCCCTTACTCCCTCTGTCCCTTTTCCCTGTCCCTTTCTCCTTGTCCCTTACTCCCTGTCCCTTACTCCCTCTGTCCCTTACTCCCTCTGTTCCTTACTCCCTCTGTCCCTTACTCCCTGTCCCTTTCTCCCTGTCCCTTTCTCCCTGTCCCTTTCCCCCTGTCCCTTACTCGCTGTCCCTTTCTCCCTTTCTCTTTCTCCCTGTCCCTTACTCCCTGTCCCTTACTCCCTGTCCCTTACTCCCTTTCTCTTTCTCCCTGTCCCTTACTCCCTGTCCCTTACTCCCTGTCCCTTACTCCCTGTCCCTTACTCCCTCTGTCCCTTTTCCCTGTCCCTTTCTCCTTGTCCCTTACTCCCTGTCCCTTACTCCCTCTGTCCCTTACTCCCTCTGTCCCTTACTCCCTCTGTCCCTTACTCCCTGTCCCTTACTCCCTGTCCCTTTCTCCCTTTCTCTTTCTCCCTGTCCCTTACTCCCTGTCCCTTTCTCCCTGTCCCTTTCTCCCTGTCCCATCCTATGTCCCTTACTCCCTGTACCTTACTCCCTGTCCCTTTCTCCCTGTCCCTTACTCCCCGTCCCTTTCTCCCTGTCCGTTCCTCCCTGTCCCTTTCTCCCTGTCCCTTTCTCCCTGTCCCATCCTGTGTCCCTTACTCCCTCTGTCCCTTTCTCCCTGTCCCTTTCCCTCTATCCCTTTCTCCCTGTCCCTTTCTCCTTGTCCCTTTCTCCCTGTCCCTTTCTTCCTGTCCCATCCTGTGTCCCTTACTCCCTCTGTCCCTTTCTCCCTGTCCCTTTCTCCCTGTCCTATCCTGTGTCACTTAGTCCCTGTCCCTTTCTCCCTGTCCTTTTCTCCCTCTCCCTTTCTCCCTGTCCCTTTCTCCCTGTCCCATCCTGTGTCCCTTACTCCCTCTGTCCCTTTCTCCCTGTCCCTTTCCCTCTATCCCTTTCTCCCTGTCCCTTTCTCCTTGTCCCTTTCTCCCTGTCCCTTTCTCCCTGTCCCATCCTGTGTCCCTTACTCCCTCTGTCCCTTTCTCCCTGTCCCTTTCTCCCTGTCCTATCCTGTGTCACTTAGTCCCTGTCCCTTTCTCCCTGTCCTTTTCTCCCTCTCCCTTTCCCCCTGTCCCTTCCTCCCTGTCCCATCCTGTGTCCCTTACTCCCTGTCCATTTCTCCCTGTCCCTTTCTCCCTGTCCCTTACTCCCTCTGTCCCCTACTCCTTGTCCCTTACTCCCTGTCCCTTTCTCCCTGTCCCTTACTCCCTGTCCCTTTCTTCCCTGTCCCTTTCTCCCTGTCCCTTACTCCCTGCCCCTTTCTCTCTGTCCCTTACTCCCTGTCCCTTACTCTCTCTGTCCCTTACTCCCTGTCCCTTACTCCATGTCCCTTTCTCCCTGTCCCATCCTGTGTCCCTTACTCCCTGTCCCTTTCTCCCGGTCCCATCCTGTGTCCCTTACTCCCTGTCCCTTACTCCCTGTCCCTTACTCTCTCTGTCCCTTACTCCCTGTCCCTTTCTCCCTGTCCCTTACTCCCACTGTCCCCTTTCCCTGTCCCTTTTTCCCTGTCCCTTACTCCCTGTCCCTTACTCCCTCTGTCCCTTTTCCCTGTCCCTTTCTCCTTGTCCCTTACTCCCTGTCCCTTACTCCCTCTGTCCCTTACTCCCTCTGTCCCTTACTCCCTCTGTCCCTTACTCCCTGTCCCTTACTTCCTGTCCCTTTCTCCCTTTCTCTTTCTCCCTGTCCCTTACTCCCTGTCCCTTTCTCCCTGTCCCTTTCTCCCTGTCCCATCCTATGTCCCTTACTCCCTGTACCTTACTCCCTGTCCCTTTCTCCCTGTCCCTTACTCCCCGTCCCTTTCTCCCTGTCCCTTCCTCCCTGTCCCTTTCTCCCTGTCCCTTTCTCCCTGTCCCATCCTGTGTCCCTTACTCCCTCTGTCCCTTTCTCCCTGTCCCTTTCCCTCTATCCCTTTCTCCCTGTCCCTTTCTCCTTGTCCCTTTCTCCCTGTCCCTTTCTCCCTGTCCCATCCTATGTCCCTTACTCCCTCTGTCCCTTTCTCCCTGTCCCTTTCCCTCTATCCCTTACTCCCTGTCCCTTTCTCCTTGTCCCTTTCTCCCTGTCCCTTTCTCCCTGTCCCATCCTGTGTCACTTAGTCCCTGTCCCTTTCTCCCTGTCCTTTTCTCCGTCTCCCTTTCTCCCTGTCCCTTCCTCCCTGTCCCATCCTGTGTCCCTTACTCCCTGTCCATTTCTCCCTGTCCCTTTCTCCCTGTCCCTTACTCCCTCTGTCCCCTACTCCTTGTCCCTTACTCCCTGTCCCTTTCTCCCTGTCCCTTACTCCCTGTCCGTTTCTCCCTGTACCTTTCTCCCTGTCCCTAACTCCCTGTCCCGTTCTCTCTGTCCCTTACTCCCTGTCCCTTACTCCCTGTCCCTTACTCTCTCTGTCCCTTACTCCCTGTCCCTTACTCCATGTCCCTTACTCCCTGTCCCATCCTGTGTCCCTTACTCCCTGTCCCTTTCTCCCGGTCCCATCCTGTGTCCCTTACTCCCTGTCCCTTACTCCCTGTCCCTTACTCCCTCTGTCCCTTACTCCCTCTCCCTTACTCCCTCGGTCCCTTTCTCCCTGTCCCTTACTCCCTGTCCCTTACTCCCTGTCCCTTACTCCCTCTGTCCCTTACTCCCCGTCCCTTACTCCCTCTGTCCCTTACTCCCTGTCCCTTACTCCCTGTCCCTTACTCCCTGTCCCTTTCTCCCTGTCCCTTACTCCCTCTGTCCCTTACTCCCTGTCCCTTACTCCCTGTCCATTTCTCCCTGACCCTTACTCCCTCTGTCCCTTACTCCCTGTCCCTTTCTCCCTGTCCCTTACTCCCTGTCCCTTACTCCCTGTCCCTTACTCCCTGTCCCTTTTCCCTGTCCCATCCTGTGTCCCTTTCTCCATGTCCATTACTCCCTCTGTCACTTACTCCCTGTCCCTTACTCCCTCTGTCCCTTACTCCCTGTCCCTTACTCCCTCTGTTCCTTATTCCCTGTCCATTTTCCCTGTCCCTTACTTCCTGTCCTTTACTCCCTCTGTTCCTTACTCCCTGTCTCTTTTCCCTGTCCCTTACTCCCTCTGTTCCTTACTCCCTGTCCCTTTTCCCTGTCCCTTACTCCCTGTCCCTTACTCCCTGTCCCTTTCTCCCTCTGTCCCTTTTCCCTGTCCCTTACTCCCTGTCCCTTACTCCCTCTGTCCCTTACTCCCTCTGTTCCTTACTCCCTGTCCCTTTTCCCTGTCCCTTACTCCCTGTCCCTTACTCCCTGTCCCTTTCTCCCTGTCCCTTACTCCCTTTCTCTTTCTCCCTGTCCCTTACTCCCTGTCCCTTTCTCCCTGTCCCTTTCTCCCTGTCCCATCCTATGTCCCTTACTCCCTGTACCTTACTCCCTGTCCCTTTCTCCCTGTCCCTTACTCCCCGTCCCTTTCTCCCTGTCCCTTCCTCCCTGTCCCTTTCTCCCTGTCCCTTTCTCCCTGTCCCATCCTGTGTCCCTTACTCCCTCTGTCCCTTTCTCCCTGTCCCTTTCCCTCTATCCCTTTCTCCCTGTCCCTTTCTCCTTGTCCCTTTCTCCCTGTCCCTTTCTCCCTGTCCCATCCTATGTCCCTTACTCCCTCTGTCCCTTTCTCCCTGTCCCTTTCCCTCTATCCCTTACTCCCTGTACCTTTCTCCTTGTCCCTTTCTCCCTGTCCCTTTCTCCCTGTCCCATCCTGTGTCACTTAGTCCCTGTCCCTTTCTCCCTGTCCTTTTCTCCCTCTCCCTTTCTCCCTGTCCCTTCCTCCCTGTCCCTTCCTTTGTCCCTTACTCCCTGTCCATTTCTCCCTGTCCCTTTCTCCCTGTCCCTTACTCCCTCTGTCCCCTACTCCTTGTCCCTTACTCCCTGTCCCTTTCTCCCTGTCCCTTACTCCCTGTCCGTTTCTCCCTGTACCTTTCTCCCTGTCCCTAACTCCCTGTCCCTTTCTCTCTGTCCCTTACTCCCTGTCCCTTACTCCCTGTCCCTTACTCTCTCTGTCCCTTACTCCCTGTCCCTTAATCCATGTCCCTTACTCCCTGTCCCATCCTGTGTCCCTTACTCCCTGTCCCTTTCTTCCGGTCCCATCCTGTGTCCCTTACTCCCCGTCCCTTTCCCCCTGTCCCTTCCTCCCTGTCCCTTTCTCCCTGTCCCTTTCTCCCTGTCCCATCCTGTGTCCCTTACTCCCTCTGTCCCTTTCTCCCTGTCCCTTTCCCTCTATCCCTTTCTCCCTGTCCCTTTCTCCTTGTCCCTTTCTCCCTGTCCCTTTCTCCCTGTCCCATCCTGTGTCCCTTACTCCCTCTGTCCCTTTCTCCCTGTCCCTTTCTCCCTGTCCTATCCTGTGTCACTTAGTCCCTGTCCCTTTCTCCCTGTCCTTTTCTCCCTCTCCCTTTCCCCCTGTCCCTTCCTCCCTGTCCCATCCTGTGTCCCTTACTCCCTGTCCATTTCTCCCTGTCCCTTTCTCCCTGTCCCTTACTCCCTCTGTCCCCTACTCCTTGTCCCTTACTCCCTGTCCCTTTCTCCCTGTCCCTTACTCCCTGTCCCTTTCTTCCCTGTCCCTTTCTCCCTGTCCCTTACTCCCTGCCCCTTTCTCTCTGTCCCTTACTCCCTGTCCCTTACTCTCTCTGTCCCTTACTCCCTGTCCCTTACTCCATGTCCCTTTCTCCCTGTCCCATCCTGTGTCCCTTACTCCCTGTCCCTTTCTCCCGGTCCCATCCTGTGTCCCTTACTCCCTGTCCCTTACTCCCTGTCCCTTACTCTCTCTGTCCCTTACTCCCTGTCCCTTTCTCCCTGTCCCTTACTCCCACTGTCCCCTTTCCCTGTCCCTTTTTCCCTGTCCCTTACTCCCTGTCCCTTTCCCTCTGTCCTTTACTCCCTCTGCCCCTTTCTCCCTCTGTCCCTTTTCCCTGTCCCTTTCTCCATGTCCCTTACTCCTTGTCCCTTACTCCCTGTCCCTTACTCCCTGTCCCTTACTCTATCTGTCCCATACTCCCTCTGTCCCTTACTCCCTTTGTCCCTTTCCCTGTCCCTTTCTCCTTGTCCCTTACTCCCTGTCCCTTACTCCCTCTGTCCCTTACTCCCTCTGTCCCTTACTCCCTCTGTCCCTTACTCCCTGTCCCTTTCTCCCTGTCCCTTTCTCCCTGTCCCTTTCCCCCTGTCCCTTACTCGCTGTCCCTTTCTCCCTTTCTCTTTCTCCCTGTCCCTTACTCCCTGTCCCTTACTCCCTGTCCCTTTCTCCCTTTCTCTTTCTCCCTGTCCCTTGCTCCCTGTCCCTTACTCCCTGTCCCTTACTCCCTGTCCCTTACTCCCTCTGTCCCTTTTCCCTGTCCCTTTCTCCTTGTCCCTTACTCCCTGTCCCTTACTCCCTCTGTCCCTTACTCCCTCTGTCCCTTACTCCCTCTGTCCCTTACTCCCTGTCCCTTACTCCCTGTCCCTTTCTCCCTTTCTCTTTCTCCCTGTCCTTTACTCCCTGTCCCTTTCTCCCTGTCCCTTTCTCCCTGTCCCATCCTATGTCCCTTACTCCCTGTACCTTACTCCCTGTCCCTTTCTCCCTGTCCCTTACTCCCCGTCCCTTTCTCCCTGTCCCATCGTCCCTGTCCCTTTCTCCCTGTCCCTTTCTCCCTGTCCCTTTCACCCTGTCCCATCCTGTGTCCCTTACTCCCTCTGTCCCTTTCTCCCTGTCCCTTTCCCTTTATCCCTTTCTCCCTGTCCCTTTCTCCTTGTCCCTTTCTCCCTGTCCCTTTCTCCCTGTCCCATCCTATATCCCTTACTCCCTCTGTCCCTTTCTCCCTGTCCCTTTCCCTCTATCCCTTACTCCCTGTCCCTTTCTCCTTGTCCCTTTCTCCCTGTCCCTTTCTCCCTGTCCCATCCTGTGTCACTTAGTCCCTGTCCCTTTCTCCCTGTCCTTTTCTCCGTCTCCCTTTCTCCCTGTCCCTTCCTCCCTGTCCCATCCTGTGTCCCTTACTCCCTGTCCATTTCTCCCTGTCCCTTTCTCCCTGTCCCTTACTCCCTCTGTCCCCTACTCCTTGTCCCTTACTCCCTGTCCCTTTCTCCCTGTCCCTTACTCCCTGTCCGTTTCTCCCTGTACCTTTCTCCCTGTCCCTAACTCCCTGTCCCTTTCTCTCTGTCCCTTACTCCCTGTCCCTTACTCCCTGTCCCTTACTCTCTCTGTCCCTTACTCCCTGTCCCTTACTCCATGTCCCTTACTCCCTGTCCCATCCTGTGTCCCTTACTCCCTGTCCCTTTCTCCCGGTCCCATCCTGTGTCCCTTACTCCCTGTCCCTTACTCCCTGTCCCTTACTCCCTCTGTCCCTTACTCCCTCTCCCTTACTCCCTCGGTCCCTTTCTCCCTGTCCCTTACTCCCTGTCCCTTACTCCCTGTCCCTTACTCCCTCTGTCCCTTACTCCCCGTCCCTTACTCCCTCTGTCCCTTACTCCCTGTCCCTTACTCCCTGTCCCTTACTCCCTGTCCCTTTCTCCCTGTCCCTTACTCCCTCTATCCCTTACTCCCTGTCCCTTACTCCCTGTCCATTTCTCCCTGACCCTTACTCCCTCTGTCCCTTACTCCCTGTCCCTTTCTCCCTGTCCCTTACTCCCTGTCCTTACTCCATGTCCCTTACTCCCTGTCCCTTTTCCCTGTCCCATCCTGTGTCCCTTTCTCCATGTCCATTACTCCCTCTGTCACTTACTCCCTGTCCCTTACTCCCTCTGTACCTTACTCCCTGTCCCTTACTCCCTCTGTTCCTTACTCCCTGTCCATTTTCCCTGTCCCTTACTTCCTGTCCTTTACTCCCTCTGTTCCTTACTCCCTGTCTCTTTTCCCTGTCCCTTACTCCCTCTGTTCCTTACTCCCTGTCCCTTTTCCCTGTCCCTTACTCCCTGTCCCTTACTCCCTGTCCCTTTCTCCCTGTCCCATCCTATATCCCTTACTCCCTCTGTCCCTTTCTCCCTGTCCCTTTCCCTCTATCCCTTACTCCCTGTCCCTTTCTCCTTGTCCCTTTCTCCCTGTCCCTTTCTCCCTGTCCCATCCTGTGTCACTTAGTCCCTGTCCCTTTCTCCCTGTCCTTTTCTCCGTCTCCCTTTCTCCCTGTCCCTTCCTCCCTGTCCCATCCTGTGTCCCTTACTCCCTGTCCATTTCTCCCTGTCCCTTTCTCCCTGTCCCTTACTCCCTCTGTCCCCTACTCCTTGTCCCTTACTCCCTGTCCCTTTCTCCCTGTCCCTTACTCCCTGTCCGTTTCTCCCTGTACCTTTCTCCCTGTCCCTAACTCCCTGTCCCTTTCTCTCTGTCCCTTACTCCCTGTCCCTTACTACCTGTCCCTTACTCTCTCTGTCCCTTACTCCCTGTCCCTTACTCCATGTCCCTTACTCCCTGTCCCATCCTGTGTCCCTTACTCCCTGTCCCTTTCTCCCGGTCCCATCCTGTGTCCCTTACTCCCTGTCCCTTACTCCCTGTCCCTTACTCCCTCTGTCCCTTACTCCCTCTCCCTTACTCCCTCGGTCCCTTTCTCCCTGTCCCTTACTCCCTGTCCCTTACTCCCTGTCCCTTACTCCCTCTGTCCCTTACTCCCCGTCCCTTACTCCCTCTGTCCCTTACTCCCTGTCCCTTACTCCCTGTCCCTTACTCCCTGTCCCTTTCTCCCTGTCCCTTACTCCCTCTATCCCTTACTCCCTGTCCCTTACTCTCTGTCCATTTCTCCCTGACCCTTACTCCCTCTGTCCCTTACTCCCTGTCCCTTTCTCCCTGTCCCTTACTCCCTGTCCCTTACTCCCTGTCCCTTACTCCCTGTCCCTTTTCCCTGTCCCATCCTGTGTCCCTTTCTCCATGTCCATTACTCCCTCTGTCACTTACTCCCTGTCCCTTACTCCCTCTGTCCCTTACTCCCTGTCCCTTACTCCCTCTGTTCCTTACTCCCTGTCCATTTTCCCTGTCCCTTACTTCCTGTCCTTTACTCCCTCTGTTCCTTACTCCCTGTCTCTTTTCCCTGTCCCTTACTCCCTCTGTTCCTTACTCCCTGTCCCTTTTCCCTGTCCCTTACTCCCTGTCCCTTACTCCCTGTCCCTTTCTCCCTCTGTCCCTTTTCCCTGTCCCTTACTCCCTGTCCCTTACTCCCTCTGTCCCTTACTCCCTCTGTTCCTTACTCCCTGTCCCTTTCCCCTTTCCCTTACTCCCTGTCCCTTACTCCCTGTCCCTTTTTCCCTGTCCCTTACTCCCTTTCTCTTTCTCCCTGTCCCTTACTCCCTGTCCCTTTCTCCCTGTCCCTTTCTCCCTGTCCCATCCTATGTCCCTTACTCCCTCTACCTTACTCCCTGTCCCTTTCTCCCTGTCCCTTACTCCCCGTCCCTTTCTCCCTGTCCCTTCCTCCCTGTCCCTTTCTCCCTGTCCCTTTCTCCCTGTCCCATCCTGTGTCCCTTACTCCCTCTGTCCCTTTCTCCCTGTCCCTTTCCCTCTATCCCTTTCTCCCTGTCCCTTTCTCCTTGTCCCTTTCTCCCTGTCCCTTTCTCCCTGTCCCATCCTATGTCCCTTACTCCCTCTGTCCCTTTCTCCCTGTCCCTTTCCCTCTATCCCTTACTCCTTGTCCCTTTCTCCTTGTCCCTTTCTCCCTGTCCCTTTCTCCCTGTCCCATCCTGTGTCACTTAGTCCCTGTCCCTTTCTCCCTGTCCTTTTCTCCCTCTCCCTTTCTCCCTGTCCCTTTCTCCCTGTCCCATCCTGTGTCTGTTCCTTACTCCCTGTCCCTTTTCCCTGTCCCTTACTCCCTGTCCCTTACTCCCTGTCCCTTTCTCCCTGTCCCTTACTCCCTGTCCCTTTCTCCCTGTCCCTTACTCCCTCTGTCCCTTACTCCCTGTCCCTTTCTCTCTGTCCCATCCTGTGTCCCTTACTCCCTGTCCCTTTCTCCTGGTCCCATCCTGTGTCCCTTACTCCCTGTCCCTTACTCCCTCTGTCCCTTACTCCCTCTCCCTTACTCCCTCTGTCCCTTACTCCCTGTCCCTTTTTCCCTGTCCCATTCTGTGTCCCTTACTCCCTGTTCCTTACTCCCTCTGTCCCTTACTCCCTCTCCCTTACTCCCTCTGTCCCTTTCTCTCTGTCCCTTACTCCCTGTCCCTTACTCCCTGTCCCTTTCTCCCTGTCCCTTACTCCCTGTCCCTTACTCCCTCTGTCCCTTACTCCCTGTCCCTTTCTCCCTGTCCCTTACTCCCTGTCCCTTACTCCTTGTCCCTTTCTCCCTGTCCCTTACTCCCTGTCCCTTACTCCCTGTCCCTTTCTCTCTGTCCCTTGCTCCCTGTCCCTTTCTCCCTGTCCCTTTCTCCCTGTCCCTTTCTCCCTGTCCCTTACTCCCTCTGTCCCTTATTCCCTGTCCCTTACTCCCTGTCCCTTTCTCCCTGTCCCATCCTGTGTCCCTTTCTCCCTGTCCCTTATTCCCTGTCCCTTTCTCCCTGTCCCATCCTGTGTCCCTTACTCCCTGTCCCTTACTCCCTGTCCCTTACTCCCTCTGTCCCTTACTCCCTGTCCCTTTCTCCCTGTCCCTTACTCCCACTGTCCCCTTTCCCTGTCCCTTTCTCCCTGTCCCTTACTCCCTGTCCCTTTCCCTCTGTCCTTTACTCCCTCTGCCCCTTCCTCCCTCTGTCCCTTTTCCCTGTCCCTTTCTCCATGTCCCTTACTCCCTGTCCCTTACTCCCTGTCCCTTACTCCATCTGTCCCATACTCCCTCTGTCCCTTACTCCCTCTGTCCCTTTTCCCTGTCCCTTTCTCCTTGTCCCTTACTCCCTGTCCCTTACTCCCTCTGTCCCTTACTCCCTCTGTCCCTTACTCCCTCTGTCCCTTTCTCCCTGTCCCTTTCTCCCTGTCCCTTTCCCCCTGTCCCTTACTCCCTGTCCCTTTCTCCCTTTCTCTTTCTCCCTGTCCCTTTCTCCCTGTCCCTTTCTCCCTGTCCCTTTCTCCCTGTCCCTTACTCCCTGTCCCTTACTCCCTGTCCCTTTCTCCCTGTCCCTTTCTCCCTGTCCCATCCTATGTCCCTTACTCCCGTACCTTACTCCCTGTCACTGTCTCCCTGTCCCTTACTCCCCGTCCCTTTCTCCCTGTCCCTTTCTCCCTGTCCCATCCTGTGTCCCTTACTCCCTGTCCCTTACTCCCTGTCCCTTTCTTCCTGTCCCTTACTCCCTGTCCCTTTCTCACTGTCCCTTACTCCCTGTCCCTTTCTCCCTGTCCCTTACTCCCTGTCCCTTTCTCCCTGTCCCTTCCTCCCTGTCCCTTTCTCCCTGTCCCTTTCTCCCTGTCCCATCCTGTGTCCCTTACTCCCTGTCCCTTACTCCCTGTCCCTTTCTTCCTGTCCCTTACTCCCTGTCCCTTTCTCCCTGTCCCTTACTCCCTGTCCCTTTCTCCCTGTCCCTTACTCCCTGTCCCTTTCTCCCTGTCCCTTACTCCCTGTCCCTTTTCCCTGTCCCGTACTCCCTCTGTCCCTTTCTCCCTGTCCCTTACTCCCTGTCCCTTACTCCCTGTCCCTTACTCCCTCTGTCCCTTTCTTCCTGTCCCTTACTCCCTGTCCCTTTTTTTCCCTGTCCCTTACTCCCTGTCCCTTTCTCCCTGCCCCTTACTCCCTGTCCCTTTCTCCCTGTCCCTTACTCCCTGTCCCTTTCTCCCTCTGTCCCTTTCTCCCTGTCCCTTACTCCCTCTGTCCCTTACTCCCTGTCCCTTACTCCCTGTCCCTTACTCCCTGTCCCTTACTCCCTCTGTCCCTTACTCCCTGTCCCTTACTCCCTGTCCCTTACTCCCTCTGTCCCTTTCTCCCTGTCCCTTACTCCATGTCCCTTTCTCCCTGTCCCTTACTCCCTGTCCCTTTCTCCCTGTCCCTTACTCCCTGTCCCTTTCTCCCTGTCCCTTTCTCCCTGTCCCTTTCTCCCTGTCCCTTACTCCCTGTCCCCTTCCCTCTGTCCCTTTTCCCTGTCCCTTACTCCCTTACTCCCTATCCCTTTCCCTCTGTCCCTTTGCCCCTGTCCCTTTCTCCCTGTCCCTTACTCCCTGTCCCATCCTGTGTCCCTTCCCCCTGTCCCTTTCTCCCTGTCCCTTTCCCTCTGCCCCTTTCCCTCTGTCCCTTTCTCCCTTTCCCTTTCTCCCTGTCCCTTACTCCCTGTCACTTTTCCTGTCCCATCCTGTGTCCCTTACTCCCTGTCCCTTACTCCCTGTCCCTTACTCCCTGTCCCTTACTCCCTGTCCCTTTCTCCCTCTGTCCCTTACTCCCTGTCCCTTACTCCCTGTCCCTTACTCCCTCTGTCCCTTACTCCCTGTCCCTTTCTCCCTGTCCCTTACTCCCTGTCCCTTACTCCCTGTCCCTTACTCCCTGTCCCTTCCTCCCTGTCCCTAACTCCCTGTCCCTTACTCCCTGTCCCTTACTCCCTCTGTCCCTTACTCCCTCTCCCTTACTCCCTCGGTCCCTTTCTCCCTGTCCCTTACTCCCTGTCCCTTACTCCCTGTCCCTTACTCCCTCTGTCCCTTACTCCCCGTCCCTTACTCCCTCTGTCCCTTACTCCCTGTCCATTTCTCCCTGGCCCATACTCCCTGTCCCTTTCTCCCTGTCCCTTACTCCCTCTGTCCCTTACTCCCTGTCCCTTTCTCCCTGTCCCTTACTCCCTGTCCCTTACTCCCTGTCCCTTACTCCCTGTCCCTTTTCCCTGTCCCATCCTGTGTCCCTTTCTCCATGTCCATTACTCCCTCTGTCACTTACTCCCTGTCCCTTACTCCCTCTGTCCCTTACTCCCTGTCCCTTACTCCCTCTGTTCCTTACTCCCTGTCCCTTTTCCCTGTCCCTTACTTCCTGTCCCTTACTCCCTCTGTTCCTTTCTCCCTGTCCCTTACTCCCTGTCCCTTTCTCCCTGTCCCTTACTCCCTCTGTTCCTTATTCCCTGTCCCTTTTCCCTGTCCCTTACTCCCTGTCCCTTACTCCCTGTCCCTTTCTCCCTGTCCCTTACTCCCTCTGTCCCTTACTCCCTCTCCCTTACTCCCTCTGTCCCTTACTCCCTGTCCCTTTCTCCCTGTGCCATTCTGTGTCCCTTACTCCCTGTTCCTTACTCCCTCTGTCCCTTACTCCCTGTCCCTTACTCCCTCTGTCCCTTTCTCTCTGTCCCTTACTCCCTGTCCCTTACTCCCTGTCCCTTACTCCCTGTCCCTTACTCCCTGTCCCTTACTCCCTCTGTCCCTTACTCCCTGTCCCTTTCTCCCTGTCCCTTACTCCCTGTCCCTTACTCCTTGTCCCTTTCTCCCTGTCCCTTACTCCCTGTCCCTTACTCCCTGTCCCTTTCTCCCTGTCGCTTACTCCCTGTCCCTTTCTCCCTGTCCCTTGCTCCCTGTCCCTTTCTCCCTGTCCCTTTCTCCCTGTCCCTTTCTCCCTGTCCCTTACTCCCTCTGTCCCTTACTCCCTGTCCCTTTCTCCCTGTCCCATCCTGTGTCCCTTACTCCCTCTGTCCCTTTCTCCCTGTCCCTTACTCCCTCTCCCTTACTCCCTCTGTCCCTTACTCCCTGTCCCTTTCTCCCTGTCCCATACTGTGTCCCTTACTCCCTCTGTCCCTTTTCCCTGTCCCTTACTCCCTGTCCCTTACTCCCTCTGTCCCTTACTCCCTGTCCCTTTCTCCCTGTCCCTTACTCCCACTGTCCCCTATCCCTGTCCCTTTCTCCCTGTCCCTTACTCCCTGTCCCTTTCCCTCTGTCCTTTACTCCCTCTGCCCCTTACTCCCTCTGTCCCTTTTCCCTGTCCCTTTCTCCCTGTCCCTTACTCCCTGTCCCTTACTCCCTGTCCCTTACTCCATCTGTCCCATACTCCCTCTGTCCCTTACTCCCTCTGTCCCTTTTCCCTGTCCCTTTCTCCTTGTCCCTTACTCCCTGTCCCTTACTCCCTCTGTCCCTTACTCCCTCTGTCCCTTACTCCCTCTGTCCCTTACTCCCTGTCCCTTTCTCCCTGTCCCTTTCTCCCTGTCCCTTTCCCTCTGTCCCTTTCTCCCTGTCCCTTTCTCCCTGTCCCTTTCTCCCTGTCCCTTTCCCCCTGTCCCTTACTCCCTGTCCCTTTCTCCCTTTCTCTTTCTCCCTGTCCCTTACTCCCTGTCCCTTTCTCCCTGTCCCTTTCTCCCTGTCCCATCCTATGTCCCTTACTCCCTGTCCCTTACTCCCTCTGTCCCTTTCTCCCTGTCCCTTACTTCATGTCCCTTTCTCCCTGTCCCTTACTCCCTGTCCCTTTCTCCCTGTCCCTTACTCCCTGTCCCTTTCTCCCTGTCCCTTTCTCCCTGTCCCTTTCTCCCTGTCCCTTACTCCCTGTCCCCTTCCCTCTGTCCCTTTTCCCTGTCCCTTACTCCCTTACTCCCTATCCCTTTCCCTCTGTCCCTTTGCCCCTGTCCCTTTCTCCCTGTCCCTTACTCCCTGTCCCATCCTGTGTCCCTTCCCCCTGTCCCTTTCTCCCTGTCCCTTTCCCTCTGCCCCTTTCCCTCTGTCCCTTTCTCCCTTTCCCTTTCTCCCTGTCCCTTACTCCCTGTCACTTTTCCTGTCCCATCCTGTGTCCCTTACTCCCTGTCCCTTACTCCCTGTCCCTTACTCCCTGTCCCTTACTCCCTGTCCCTTTCTCCCTCTGTCCCTTACTCCCTGTCCCTTACTCCCTGTCCCTTACTCCCTCTGTCCCTTACTCCCTGTCCCTTTCTCCCTGTCCCTTACTCCCTGTCCCTTACTCCCTGTCCCTTACTCCCTGTCCCTTACTCCCTGTCCCTTCCTCCCTGTCCCTAACTCCCTGTCCCTTACTCCCTGTCCCTTACTCCCTCTGTCCCTTACTCCCTCTCCCTTACTCCCTCGGTCCCTTTCTCCCTGTCCCTTACTCCCTGTCCCTTACTCCCTGTCCCTTACTCCCTCTGTCCCTTACTCCCCGTCCCTTACTCCCTCTGTCCCTTACTCCCTGTCCATTTCTCCCTGGCCCATACTCCCTGTCCCTTTCTCCCTGTCCCTTACTCCCTCTGTCCCTTACTCCCTGTCCCTTTCTCCCTGTCCCTTACTCCCTGTCCCTTACTCCCTGTCCCTTACTCCCTGTCCCTTTTCCCTGTCCCATCCTGTGTCCCTTTCTCCATGTCCATTACTCCCTCTGTCACTTACTCCCTGTCCCTTACTCCCTCTGTCCCTTACTCCCTGTCCCTTACTCCCTCTGTTCCTTACTCCCTGTCCCTTTTCCCTGTCCCTTACTTCCTGTCCCTTACTCCCTCTGTTCCTTTCTCCCTGTCCCTTACTCCCTGTCCCTTTCTCCCTGTCCCTTACTCCCTCTGTTCCTTATTCCCTGTCCCTTTTCCCTGTCCCTTACTCCCTGTCCCTTACTCCCTGTCCCTTTCTCCCTGTCCCTTACTCCCTCTGTCCCTTACTCCCTCTCCCTTACTCCCTCTGTCCCTTACTCCCTGTCCCTTTCTCCCTGTGCCATTCTGTGTCCCTTACTCCCTGTTCCTTACTCCCTCTGTCCCTTACTCCCTGTCCCTTACTCCCTCTGTCCCTTTCTCTCTGTCCCTTACTCCCTGTCCCTTACTCCCTGTCCCTTACTCCCTGTCCCTTACTCCCTGTCCCTTACTCCCTCTGTCCCTTACTCCCTGTCCCTTTCTCCCTGTCCCTTACTCCCTGTCCCTTACTCCTTGTCCCTTTCTCCCTGTCCCTTACTCCCTGTCCCTTACTCCCTGTCCCTTTCTCCCTGTCGCTTACTCCCTGTCCCTTTCTCCCTGTCCCTTGCTCCCTGTCCCTTTCTCCCTGTCCCTTTCTCCCTGTCCCTTTCTCCCTGTCCCTTACTCCCTCTGTCCCTTACTCCCTGTCCCTTTCTCCCTGTCCCATCCTGTGTCCCTTACTCCCTCTGTCCCTTTCTCCCTGTCCCTTACTCCCTCTCCCTTACTCCCTCTGTCCCTTACTCCCTGTCCCTTTCTCCCTGTCCCATACTGTGTCCCTTACTCCCTCTGTCCCTTTTCCCTGTCCCTTACTCCCTGTCCCTTACTCCCTCTGTCCCTTACTCCCTGTCCCTTTCTCCCTGTCCCTTACTCCCACTGTCCCCTATCCCTGTCCCTTTCTCCCTGTCCCTTACTCCCTGTCCCTTTCCCTCTGTCCTTTACTCCCTCTGCCCCTTACTCCCTCTGTCCCTTTTCCCTGTCCCTTTCTCCCTGTCCCTTACTCCCTGTCCCTTACTCCCTGTCCCTTACTCCATCTGTCCCATACTCCCTCTGTCCCTTACTCCCTCTGTCCCTTTTCCCTGTCCCTTTCTCCTTGTCCCTTACTCCCTGTCCCTTACTCCCTCTGTCCCTTACTCCCTCTGTCCCTTACTCCCTCTGTCCCTTACTCCCTGTCCCTTTCTCCCTGTCCCTTTCTCCCTGTCCCTTTCCCTCTGTCCCTTTCTCCCTGTCCCTTTCTCCCTGTCCCTTTCTCCCTGTCCCTTTCCCCCTGTCCCTTACTCCCTGTCCCTTTCTCCCTTTCTCTTTCTCCCTGTCCCTTACTCCCTGTCCCTTTCTCCCTGTCCCTTTCTCCCTGTCCCATCCTATGTCCCTTACTCCCTGTACCTTACTCCCTGTCCCTTTCTCCCTGTCCCTTACTCCCCGTCCCTTTCTCCCTGTCCCTTCCTCCCTGTCCCTTTTTCCCTGTCCCTTTCTCCCTGTCCCATCCTGTGTCCCTTACTCCCTGTCCCTTACTCCCTGTCCCATTCTTCCTGTCCCTTACTCCCTGTCCCTTTCTCCCTGTCCCTTACTCCCTGTCCCTTTCTCCCTGTCCCTTACCCCCTGTCCCTTTCTCCCTGTCCCTTACTCCCTGTCCCTTTCTCCCTGTCCCGTACTCCCTCTGTCCCTTTCTCCCTGTCCCTTACTCCCTGTCCCTTACTCCCTGTCCCTTACTCCCTCTGTCCCTTTCTTCCTGTCCCTTACTCCCTGTCCCTTTCTCCCTGTCCCTTACTCCCTGTCCCTTTCTCCCTGTCCCTTACTCCCTGTCCCTTTCTCCCTGTCCCTTACTCCCTGTCCCTTTCTCCCTCTTTCCCTTTCTCCCTGTCCCTTACTCCCTCTGTCCCTTACTCCCTGTCCCTTACTCCCTGTCCCTTACTCCCTGTCCCTTACTCCCTCTGTCCCTTACTCCCTGTCCCTTACTCCCTGTCCCTTACTCCCTCTGTCCCTTTCTCCCTGTCCCTTACTCCATGTCCCTTTCTCCCTGTCCCTTACTCCCTGTCCCTTTCTCCCTGTCCCTTACTCCCTGTCCCTTTCTCCCTGTCCCTTTCTCCCTGTCCCTTTCTCCCTGTCCCTTACTCCCTGTCCCCTTCCCTCTGTCCCTTTTCCCTGTCCCTTACTCCCTTACTCCCTATCCCTTTCCCTCTGTCCCTTTCCCCCTGTCCCTTACTCCCTGTCCCTTTCTCCCTTTCTCTTTCTCCCTGTCCCTTACTCCCTGTCCCTTACTCCATGTCCCTTACTCCCTGTCCCATCCTGTGTCCCTTCCCCCTGTCCCTTTCTCCCTTTCCCTCTGCCCCTTTCCCTCTGTCCCTTTCCCTCTGTCCCTTTCCCTCTGTCCCTTTCTCCCTTTCCCTTTCTCCCCGTCCCTTACTCCTTGTCCCATCCTGTGTCCCTTCCCCCTGCCCCTTTCTCCCTGTCCCTTTCCCTCTGTCCCTTTCTCCCTGTCCCTTTCCCTCTGTCCCTTTCCCTCTGTCCCTTTCCCTCTGTCCCTCCCCTCTGTCCCTTTCTCCCTGTCCCTTTCTCCCCGTCCCTTACTCCTTGTCCCATCCTGTTTCCCTTCCCCCTTTCCCTTTCTCCCTGTCCCTTTCCCTCTGTCCCTCTCTACCTGTCCCTTTCACCCTGTCCCTTTCCCCCTGTCCCTTTCCCTCTCTCCCTTTCCCTCTGTCCCTCTCTACCTGTCCGTTTCTCCCTGTCCCTTTCCCTCTGTCCCTTTCCCTCTGTCCCTCTCTACCTGTCCCTTTCTCCCTGTCCCTTTCCCTATGTCCCTTTCCCCCTGTCCCTTTCCCTCTGTCCTTACCCCCTGTCCCTTTCCCCCTGTCCCCTTTTTCTTTGTCCCTTTTCCCCCTGTCCCTTTCACCCTGTCCCTTTCCCTCTGTCCCTTTCCCTCTGTCCCTTTCCCTCTCCCTCTGTCCCTTTTCCCTCTCCCCCTGTCACTTTCCCTCTGTCCCTTTCCCCCTGTCCCTTTCCCTCTGTCCCTCTCCCTCTGTCCCTTTTCCCTCTCCCCCTAACCCTTTCCCTCTGTCCCTTTCCCTCTGTCCTATTCACTCTGTCCCTTTTCCCTCTCCCCCTGTCCCTTTTCTCCTGTCCCTTTTCTCCCTGTCCCTTCCCCCCTGTCCCTTTTCCCCCTGTCCCTTTCCCCCTGTCCCTTTTCTCCCTGTCCATTTCCCCCTGTCCCTTCCCCCTGTTCCTTTTCCCCCTGTCCCTTTCTCCCTGTCCCTTTCCCTCTGTCCCTTTCCCTCTGTCCCTTTCCTTCTGTCCCTTTCTCCCTGTCCCCTTCCCTCTGTCCCTTTCCCTCTGTCCCTTTCCCTCTGTCCCTTTCCCTCTGTCCCTTTTCCCCCTGTCCCTCTCCCCCTGTCCCTTTCCTGCTCTGTTTTGGACTCACCCAGTCTGTTTTGCTAGCACAGACTGGAATATGTTCCGGGGTTCCTCCAATGGAATTGAGGAGTACACCACGTCTGTCATTGGCTTCATCAATAAGTGCATCGATGACATTGTCCCCACAGTGACCGTACGTACATACCCCAACCAGAAGCCATGGGTTACAGGCAGCATCCGAACTGAGCTAAAGGCTAGAGGGACTCTAACCCGGAAGCTTGTAAGAAGTCCTGCTATGCTCTCCTACGAACCATCAAACAGGAAAATTGTCAGTACAGGATTGAATCGTACTACACCGGCTCTGACGCTTGTCGGATGTGGCAGGGCTTGCAAACTATTACAGACTACAAAGGGAAGCACAGCTGAGAGCTGCCCAGTGACACAAGCCTACCAGACGAGCTAAACAACTTCTATGCTCGCTTCGAGGTAAATAACACTGAAACATGCATGAGAGCACCTGCTGTTCCGGACGACTGTGTGATCACGCCTCACCGCAGCAGATGTGAGTAAGACCTTTAAACAGGTCAACATTCACAAGGCTGCAGGGCCAGACGTATTATCAGGATGTGTACTGCGAGCATGTGCTGACCAACTGGCAAGTATCTTCACTGACATGTTCAACCTCTCCCTGACTGAGTCTGGAACACCAACATGTTTTAAGCAGACCACCATAGTGCCTGTGCCCAGGAACACTAAGGTAACCTGCCTAAATGACTACCGACCCGTAGCACTCACGTCTGTAGCCATGAAGTGCTTTGAAAGACTGGTCATGGCTCACATCAACACCATTATCCCAGAAATCCTAGACCCACAAGTTGCATACCACCCCAAAAGATCCACAGAGCACAGGGCACTCCACACTGCCCTTTCCCACCTGGACAAAAATAACACCTATGTGAAAATGCTATTCGTTGACTACAGCTCAGCGTTCAAAAGCATAGTGCCCTCAAAGCTCATCAATAAGCTAAGGACCCTGGGACGAAACACCTCCCTCTGCAACTGGATCCTGGACTTCCTGACAGGCTGCCCCCAGGTGGTAAGGGTAGGTAACAACACATCCGCCACGCTGATCCTCAACACCGGGGCCCGTCAGGGTTGCATGGTCAGCCCCCTCCTGTACTCCCTGTCCACTCATGACTGCACGGCCAGGCACGACTCCAACACCATCATTAAATTTGCCGATGACACAACAGTGGTAGGCCTGATCACCGACAACAACGAGACAGCCTATAGGAAGGAGGTCAGAGTCCTGGCCGTGTGGTGCAAGGACAACAACCTATCCCTCTATGTGGTCAACACAAAGGAGATGATTGTGGACTGCAGGAAAAAGAGTAACGAGCATGCCACCATTTTCATCGACTGGGCTGCAGTGGAGCAGGTTGAGAGGTTCAAGTTCCTTGGTGTTCACATCACCAACAAACTAACATGGTTCAAGCACACCAAGACAGTCATGAAGCAGGCACGACAAAACCTATTCCCCCTCAGGAGGCTGAAAAGATTTGGCATGGGTCCTCAGTTCTTCAAAAGGTTCTACAGCTGCACCATTGAGAGCATCCTGACTGTTTGCATCACTGCCTGGTATGGTAACTGCATGGCCTCCAACAGCAAGACACTACAGAGGGTAATGCGAATGTCCAAGTATATCACTGGGGCTAAGCTTCCTGCCATCCAGGACCTCTATACCAGGCGGTGTCAGAGGAAGGCCCTAAAAATTGTCAAAGACTCCAGCCACCTTAGTCATAGACTGTTCTCTCTGCTACCGCACTGAGTGCTACCGGAGCACCAAGTTTAGGTCCAAGAGGCTTCTAAACAGCTTCTACCCACAAGCCATAAGACTCCTGAACATCTAGTCAAATGCTATTTGCATTGCCCCCCCCCCCCTTCCCCTCTCCACACCCTCGCCACTCTCTATTGTCATCTATTCATAGTCACTTTAATAACTCTACCTACATGTACTGTCACGACTTCCGCCGAAGTCGGTCCCTCTCCTTGTTCGGGTGGTGTTCGGCGGTCGACGTCACCGG